>NC_048441.1:8463690-8640993 GCF_004353265.1 Vitis riparia
CCCCTCCAAAATTTTACCAGGAAAGCAAAATTTTTGTGATGTCTATACTTTCAAGATTCCTCAATCTCCAATATGTGGAAATAATCTAGAAGCACCAGCACAATAAACAGTGTAATATACTTTTCAAGAGTGCATACCAGCAAAATGGTAAGATCATGTCCTCCATCATCCCTTTTCTCATTCCCCTCTCTGAAACTGACTTAAACATAGGAATAGTCTTGGTCCCTTGTGTGGGTGGACAACTTACATAATTTATGTATAGAAAGAGAGAAGAAAGGAGATGGATTTTTCTCCTTTTTCTACAGTGAGAAGATATTAGTAACATAAACTAAGGTGATTCATTAAAGTGCCCAAGCAAACCTACCATACCTAGAAACTATCTTACATGGTAGGATGGACAGTTTTGGTCCTTTTAGTGGAGAATGCTAATATACTCCAACAGGTGAAGAGTTTACATATTTTATGACAGTGAAATGGAGGGATGTTTTTATTTTTTCCTTGTTTTCTCTATCCTTTTCCATGGAAGTTGTGGCCAAGGCATTGAGGGAATCATCAAAGAAATAACAAGAAGCTGCTCTACACTTAAACTCACAATTGAAGTATATCCCTGATCAAGAAATTGAGCATATTGATATTTGATTCGTGCCCAGTTGGGTATTTTAATAAAAAAATATTTATAAATCCTATGACCTCATACTAGTGTAGCAAAGCTACTATAGTATAGCAGCTCTAGGGTCGAACTCTGGGATGAGTTTTCACTCTACCAGTGATAGACTCAAGATTAGAAATTGAATCTGATGATTTCCTTTGTCAAAAACTTAAAGTTTAAAAGAAAATAAAATTTGTTTTGAGTGGTGTTTGGAACTAAACTAACATAGAACTAGGTAAAAATGGAAGAAAGAAAGTCTCCCGGAGCTAAAGGTTGCTAAGATCAAGTTCAGAATGCAAAGTGAGAAATTCCGGATTTTTCTCCTCGTATTGGGGACAACAACATAAAGGATGGTTGTTTCTCGAACCGGTATAGGTTTAACAATGAAGATTTAATCCATAAAAAGTCAATAGAAATGGTAGTCAAGTTCCATTAATGGCTTTAGACACTATGGGTCTTCACCTTGAGCCACTTTCCAATGGCTCGTACATGATAACTAATGGTCTTATGTGGATTTAGCAATAAGTATCCACAGAGACCTAAAAGCTTATCATGTATTGGCCATTCAAAGTGATTCTAAGGGATTTAAAGCAAAACTTTAGATTCAAAAGCCATTTATGAACTCCAACTACCTGTATTTAATGCACGAGAGTTTTCCACTTTTGCATATGGACTTTTCACCTAGCTTCCTTCACTCTAAGAAACCAAAGGTTTAGCCTCTCATCCTCTGGGAAAACATCCTCAGAGGCTGTTTGGCTTCCAAGAAAAAGAAAATAGCAAAGAGAAAAGGAAAGCAAAGAGAGCTCTGTATTTCACTAAGTGTAAAATATACATAAGTTGTTTCGAGAGATGATTTCTATCCCTCTTATAGTCTTTACAAAGCAAAGCCTGTGATTGGCTAATTACAGGGATAAGAAAGGAATTTACATAAAAAAATACAAAAGAAAAGATCTCATGTGGAGTCGACAGAACAGAGGAGATTTCGCACCAAAGTCGCATGAGCTGGTGCGAAATTTGCACTTTTGAGCTCCTTATACGAATGGAAATATACCACTATAGGTACTTGATTTGTCAGAAATTCCGAGCTGGTTCTGAATATGGGATTCTTAAAAGGTGATTTTGCACGATGAACAAAATAGAGCCTCCCAAAGTGACAATGCACGACTACAAAAACTGCTTCATTCCTCTGTTTTTCCTCTTTGCTTTTCTCCTTTACTTGGCTTGTCTTAATGATCCAAAAAGCTGTCAAAATACTAAAACTAGCCACAAATATGATTAGAAGTCATTGCTAGGTCCTTAACATGCCAATTGGAATAAAAATGGAGAACTACTACACAAAAAATGCTTAAAACATAATGAATTAAAGACGCAAAATAACACTTTTTGGGTAGTAATCACTTCCCCCAACTGACACATTGCTAGTCCCTGAGCAATGAAGGAGAGAAAAATAAAGAAAATAGATAATATAATAATTTACAAAATCATGCTGATCACTCCAAAAAATAATTAAGTGGCATGATTGGATCAAACTCTCACATGGCAAGTCAATGATATAAAACTCAATCATCAACAAGAGTCATCAAATAACTTACCTATCACAACATGCAAAGAGTGGGCATTATGCAAATTTGAGAATCAAAATAATTTCCACTCCCAAAGGACCAACTCTTAATTTTCCACAAAAATCTAAGTGTTAAGGTGCTTAGTTTCCAATTACAGTATGTCAAACTATATTCTCCCCCCAACTAAGGTTTTTCTCTAACTTTAGCAACACTAACCCCCATATAAAAGGCTAAGAACGCACCTTTTTTTTTTTTTTTTTTTTTTTTTTAAACTTCACCCATCCACCCATGTAATGGACCTTGCTCGGGTTTCAAAACAAGTGAAGCAAATGTTTTTCATAAGACACATTGGCCTTTTATAAGGTGTCCCAACACTAATAGAATCAGGTCAAAGACACCAAGTCGAAAATTTCCTAAGTTTAGGGGGTGAGAAAGTTCTCCATCTTATAACTGGAATCTAATGTGTTCAGTGTGTGAAAAGATTAGAGTGGAAGACTTAAGATTGAAATCAAAAGGAACTTCAACAATTTATCAACTTTAATAAGCATAATACAAACTCTGAGACTATGACAATAAGATAAGAATTGAATTTCTCCCATTTACTTTTGAGAATTTATCTTTGAGAAACAAAAAGAGTTTGCAAAAATTTGTTAGCAAAATAACTGATTACTACCAAAAAGTGCTATTTTGTAGACCTAATTATAATGGTTTTAAGCACCTTTGAGTAGTAATCATATTCATTTAACCCAATTAATTCATTAAGGTCCTTAGTAATTGGTTTTAACCATTTTGTGGCAAGTTTACATGTTTATATCAGCTTATGAATCAATTCAAGCATGCCAAATGATGGAGGAGCTACTTAGACAAGCCAACCAAAGAAGAAAAGCAAAGAAAAGCAAAGAGAAGCAAAGAAAAGCAAAAGAGAAGCAAAGAGAAGCAAGGAGGAAAACAGAGGACAGCAGCTGCAGTGTTCTTTGGCACTTTTGGAGCACTTCCCGAAGTCCATTTTCTACATACTATATACCGTTTCAAAGCTCAAGAAGTCAAGAATCCAACGCTTCAAACCATGCACGATTTGGAGCTGAAACGAGGAAGTTATGACCTTCGGAAGAAAACTGCTCCAGGTGTACGAAAATTTCGCACACCTTCTGAATGGTGTGCGAATTTCGCACACCTGTGCGAAATCACCTTCTGAATGGTGTGCGAATTTCGCACCCCTGTGCGAAATCTCCCCTTTTTTGCCGACTCCACACGAGATCTTTTCTTTTAGATATTTTTGTATAAATTTCCATTCTTCTCCTTGTAATCCACCAATCATAAGATTTCTTAGCTAGGAAGGTTGGAAAAACTTCTCTATTTATACTCCTTTGCATCCGTTGAAACATAAGGAGAAATTGATGTAATATACCCATATATATTGAAATATACCACAGAGCCTTGCTCTGTTTCTCCTTCTCTTCTCTTTCTTATTTTCTTAGTAGCCAAACATCCTTGGTGGATGAAATCCTCAAGGATGAGAGGCTAACCTTTTAAGTTTCTCAAAGTATGGATGTTATGTGATGGCTTGGATGCATTCCCATGGAAATTTCTTGCACCCGGAAGGTAAGGTAGTCGTTTTTTATTAATAGTTCATTAATGCAAAGTTTAGTTTTTATTTCCATTGAACAACTTCCAACGGCCAATACTTGATAAGCTTTTGGATTTCTATCCATTAGTTATCTCCTACGAGCTATTGGAAGGTGAGGTTTTCAATTCCAAGTTTTGCATTAATCTATTAGAACCAATTTCAATGGCCATTGAAAGGTGAGTTTATCACCCGGAATGACTTTGAGTTGCCAATATTTGGTAAGCTTTTGGCTTTAGACCATTAGTTATCTCTTACGAGCCATTCAAAGGAAGTCTAAGGTGAATAACCATTGATGAAATTCACTACCATATGTTTTGTCATTTTAAAGGATTAAAACTTGATTTGCTAAATCCATACTGGTTTGGGAAGCAAGCATCACCATATTTGCAACCCCAACGTGAGGAGCCTATCCTAAGATTTCCAATTTGCATAAGAGCCAGAGCATAACTATCCTATCTTTGAGAAACTTGTTTTTACACCCTTTCATTTTAGTCTTTAATGTTAGCTTAAATTAGTTTAAATCTTTCTAAAACATTTACATCTTCTTTTAAAGCTAACATCCATAAGAAAATCACCTATTTTCCTAATTTGAATATCACTTGTGTTTGCGAAAACCCTTCCCAGTGAACTATCCTAGAACCACTATGCTATAGTAGCTTGGCTACTTTAGTAATAGTATCTAAGGTATAAATTTTGTTGATACGCCTTTAAAGCTAAGCTACCATGAGTCGAATCAATAACCTAACCAAAAATCCAACAAATTACTTCCTCAACTCTCCCTCCAACTATGATGAACATTGTCCCCAATGTTCCAAAGGCAAGTGATAATAAAAGGGAGGAAGTGATACCTCCTGATAGTAGGGACTCTGAATGGACAAGAGAAACCACATGTTGCAAAAGAAAAAAAAAATCATAAGAGTGATGAGTAGAGGAAATAAAAAGGAATAGCTAATATACACAAAAAGGAAGATGTCTATATAAACTGAGAGAGTACAATATACAAGATAAACATGGTACATCCAATCCCAGTATAAAAGTAGTCCAAAATATATATCACATCCAAAAACATAGAATATAGATACAAAACAAAAAACAACAAAGGAAGAGGAGTGATCGTATGATCAAGTAGTAGGCTCCTCTGGTGGATAAGAGGGGTCCTCCACTGCAACTGTGGAAGGTACCGCTACAGGTGCAACATCATCAGCTGGAGCAAAATCATCAGCTGGAACAGAAGGCTCTGAGGGCACAGGAGCAACAGGTGGGGCTGGTGGCAAAAGACCAAGGTACTGCTGAATCTCACGGAGAATGAGAGTCTGCTTGTCCTGCTGAAGCTGGAAGTGGTCCATCCGCTCCATAATAGCCGTCTGAGTAGTGGTCAGAGTTTGGAAAGAAGCGAGCAAATCATAATACTCTGCACCAGGGATAGTAATGGGTGGCTCTGGGGTAGGAGGAACAACAGGTGGGGCATCAGACGATGCTGCCTCTGGTACGGGCTCCGAGGGAGCTGAAGTGGATGGAGCAAATATAGATGGTAAGGGCTGTAGAGGAACTTCCCTTGGCTCGGGAAGTTCTAGGGAATGCTGATGGTCAATACCTGATTCCATTGGTCAAGAGAGAAGCTCTCTCGACAATGGCGGCGGGTCTCAGAATGAGGGTCTGCAGGGAAACCCATATGTGCCAGAACATGGCATAGCAGCTGAGGGAAAAGTAAAAGAATGGTGTCTGCCCTCGTAAGACGCCTCTTATGCACCTTCTCCTCAAAATGGAGGAGGGAAGCCATAATCAAATGATGGGGGCCAAAGTAATAGTCCTCAGAGATACGGAATAACGCTTCTAGAATGGCCCATCGCCTATGCACTCGATGCTGAAGAGGAAAAAGATTGGTGCGAAGCATCACATCAACTAGGAGCATCCCTAGGAGAAGCTCCTTCCTCATAATGATCCTGTCTGAAGATGTCCCTCGAGATAGTATATGAACCATGTCCCACTCAGAAAGTGGGACCCACCGTCTAAATGCAGCTGGATCTGCTGGTGCATAAGGGATATGGAAAACCTCGGCAATCTGTCTAGCCCCCAAAATACCCTAACGTCCATCAATGGTAAAAAGGATCGAGGCGGGTACCGGGACGCCACGAGTAGTCATAGACTGGTAAAAGTCTAAAGCTACTCGAGGATAAAAGAACTGTGGCGGCGTCATAAAGGGTACAAGATGGTACCTCTCAAGTAGGCAGTATGAATCCCCCAACTCAGGCTGCTGTCGTAAAACAGAATGATCAAAATATGCCTCGACATGTGATTCGAGTCATGGTAGCTTAGCTTTAAAGGCGTATCAACAAAATTTATACCTTAGATACTATTACTAAAGTAGCCAAGCTACTATAGCATAGTGGTTCTAGGATCGTTCACTGGGAAGGGTTTTCGCAAACACAAGTGATATTCAAATTAGGAAAATAGGTGATTTTCTTATGGATGTTAGCTTTAAAAGAAGATGTAAATATTTTAAAAAGATTTAAACTAATTTAAGCTAACATTAAAGACTAAAATGAAAGGGTGTAAAAACAAGTTTCTCAAAGATAGGATAGCTATGCTCTGGCTCTTATGCAAATTGGAAATCTCAGGATAGGCTCCTCGCGTTGGGGTTGCAACTATGGTGATGCTTGCTTCCCGAACCGGTATGGATTTAGCAAATCAAGTTTTAATCCTTTAAAATGGCAAAACGGATGGTAGTGAATTTCATCAATGGTTAGTCACCTTAGACTTCCTTTGAATGGCTCGTAAGAGATAACTAATGGTCTAAAGCCAAAAGCTTACCAAATATTGGCAACTCAAAGTCATTCCGGGTGATAAACTCACCTTTCAATGGCCATTGAAATTGGTTCTAATGGATTAATGCAAAACTTGGAATTGAAAACCTCACCTTCCAATAGCTCATAGGAGATAACTAATGGATAGAAATTCAAAAGCTTATCAAGTATTGGCCGTTGGAAGTTGTCCAAAGGAAATAAAAACTAAACTTTGCATTAATGAACTATTAATGAAAAACGATTACCTTACCTTCCGGGTGCGAGAAATTTCCATGGGAATGCATCCAAGCCATCACATAACATCCATACTTTGAGAAACTTAAAAGGTTAGCCTCTCATCCTTGGGGATTTCATCCACCAAGGATGTTTGGCTACTAAGAAAATAGAAATGGGGAAGAACCGGAGAAGAGAGAAAAAAAGCTTTATATATTTCTATATATATCTTACATATCTTCCATATAATTTTATCATGTTTCAACGGATGCAAAGGAGTATAAATAGAGAAGTTTTTCCAACCTTCCTAGCTAAGAAATCTTATGATTGGTGGATTACAAGGAGAAGAATGGAAATTTATACAAAAATATCTAAAAGAAAAGATCTCATATGGAGTCGGCAAAACAGGGGAGGGGTGTGCGAAATTTTCGCACACTTGAAGGGGGTGTGCGAAATTTTCTCACACCTGGAGTAGTTGTCTTCCGAAGGCCATAACTTCCTCTTTTCAGCTCCAAATCGTACATGGTTTGAAGCGTTAGATTCTTGACTTCTTGAGCTTTGAAATGATATATAGCATGTAAAAAATGGACTTTGGGACGTGCTCCAAAAGTGCCAAAGAAGACTGCAGATGCTGTTCTCTATTTTCCTCCTTGCTTCTCTTTGCTTCTCTTTGCTTTTCTTTGCTTTTCTTCTTTGGTTGGCTTGTCTAAGTAGCTCCTCCATCATTTGGCATGCTTGAATTGATTCATAAGCTGATATAAACATGTAAACTTGCCACAAAATGGTTAAAACCAATTACTAAGGACCTTAATGAATTAATTGGGTTAAATGAATATAATTACTTCCCAAAGGTGCTTAAAACCATTATAATTAGGTCTACAAAATAGCACTTTTTGGTAGTAATCAACATGGAATGCTCACGCTTGGCAATCGGAGTTGCCCTTAATGGGCGAGCTGGTGAGGATAGGGCGCTTGGTGGAAGGAGGCTGAGACTGTGAATCTCAAGCTGCTCTGGAGGACTCTCTTGGCTCTGAAGTCTTGGCCTTCTTTGTAGGAGGACTCCCAGCTGGAATCGGAGTAGGGGCCATAGGCTGGCAGCTACTCTCATCGTATGGTATCTGCACTGGGGGGCAGAATCAGGTAAATGTGGGGGTGCATCTACCGGGGCCCGCACAGGGGCAGCTCTATGACTGCTCTGGGGAGCTGAAACAAAGCCTCCTCGGGTCTTAGACATAAGGGAGCAAAGAAATGAGGCTCAGAGGCTTGGGATTGGGGATGGTAGGGGTGAAAAATCCCAAAAATTCGCACATGGGGAAGGGTGGTGCAAATTTCCCACAAGGGGAAGGGTAGTGCGAATTTAGCACAAGTGGATAGTGTTGTGCGAATTTCGCACAATGCACTATTCACTCGTGCAAAATGCGAAATTGGATTCTTTCAAATGGAAAAAATTTTTGGTTTTTGAGGGTGGGAAATGCTGGTTGAGGTAGGAAAGGGGTTTTTCATGGTGCGCAAGCTTGGAAATGGGAGCTTTACAAGAAGAAAATGAAGGATTTTGAAGTTCCCATAGCGGAGGAAATGGGTTTCTTATGAAGAAACCGTGGCTTTGAATCCTTAGCTTGAGGTTTTGGTTTTGAAAAATCAAGGTTGGGATTTGTTTAGGGATGGATTTGGAGTGTTGAGTGAAGAAATGAAGGGTTTTTTATGGTGGAAAGAGGAGAAAAAGCTGAAAATGGAAGGCACGAACTGTTGTGAATAGTGTGGTGCCGCGGCTATGGGATGAAGCTCTTGAAATGGCCTTCCATGGTGGGATTGAGGATGGGGGATTGTGAAGGAGAGGACCTTGTGGATGGAAAGGAATGATCAGAAAAGAGGTGCTGAGAGGATTGAAGAAGAACAAGTTTAGAATTTAAAAAGAGAAATCGGCGTTTAAAGAACAAATGCGAATTTCGCACAAGGTGAATAGTGAAGTGTGAAAATTTTCACATTCCTGTGATTTTCCAAGACCGAGAGTATGCTTTTTGGAAAATGGTCATAATGGCAATTTCGCACAAGGTTTGCATTCCTGTGCATTTTTGCACTGAGATTTTGGGTAGGGACCGAG
Source organism: Vitis riparia (assembly GCF_004353265.1). NCBI lineage: Eukaryota > Viridiplantae > Streptophyta > Magnoliopsida > Vitales > Vitaceae > Vitis > Vitis riparia. The sequence continues at coordinate 8,472,647 of NC_048441.1, forward strand.
AGCATGCTTTTTGGAAAATGCTCACAAAAGTGAATTCACACAAAAGGGGTAGGGTGGTGCGAATTTCGCACCAGAGAATTGGGTGGTGCAAATTTCGTTGTGTCTTGGCTTTTCTCCCCTGTTTTCCCTTGTTTTCCCTTGTTTTCATTCCTCAAACTTTCCTACCTGCATGTTAACACAAAAACCAATTCAAACCACATTAGAATGAAATTAAGGGCAAAAATAAAAATCAAAACATGCATATACACAAGAAAAAACACTAGATTAAACTAAAATTAACGCAAAAGGAAACAAAAAGAGGATGAACTTTTTAGTCTTTGAAGAGACTAAGTTCAACTATGAACTGAGTGTTTTCATGTTAGAGGTGGATCAAGGAGGATGAATTCCTCCTTGTCTTGGGAAAATGATTCCATATAGGGCTTGAGATGATGCCCATTCACTTTGAAAGTTCGAGTGCTGTTGAAGTTGAGTAGTTCCACTACTCCATTTGATTGCACGTCATGAATTATGAAAGGACCCGTCCACCTTGATTTCAATTTTCCCGGAAAAAGATGAAGTTTAGAGTCAAAAAGCAAGACTCTTTGTCCCTTGGTGAAATTCTTATGATTTACCAACTGATCATGCCATTTCTTCAACCTCTCTTTTGCAATTTTTGAATTGAGGTAAGCATCATTCCTCATTTCCTCCAATTCGTTCAAATCCAAACATCTCTTTAACCCGGCTCTTGTCAAATCCATGTTGAGCTTCTTGATTGCCCACCATGCTTTATATTCAACCTCTACTGGAAGATGGCACGCTTTGCCATAAACAAGGCGATAAGGAGGCATTCCGAGAATGGTCTTATAAGCGGTCCTATAAGCCTATAATGAATCCAGGAGCTTAATAGACCAATCCTTCCTATTCACATTTACCACCTTCATCAGTATATTCTTGATTTCCCGGTTGGCTAACTCAACTTGGACACTTGTTTGAGGGTGATAAGGTGTAGCTTGCTTGTGCTTGACCCCATATTTGGCTAGAAGAGTCTCAAAAGGCTTGTTGCAAAAGTGGGTTCCTCCATCACTGATAATGGACTTAGGCACTCCAAATCTTGAAAAGATGTTCTCCTTGAGAAATTTAAGAACCACCTTATGATCATTGCTCCTACATGGGATTGCTTCTACCCACTTAGAGACATAATCCACTCCCACCAAAATGTAGGAGTGTCCAAATGACATTGGAAATGGTCCCATGAAGTCTATCCCCCAAACATCAAAGACATCCACTATCAAGATGGGGTTCAAGGGCATCATATTCCGGCGTGTTAGCTTCCCTAGCCTTTGATGCTGATCACATCCCTTGCACATAGCGTGGGCGTCCTTGAAAAGAGAGGGCCACCAAAAACCTGATTGGACCACTTTCATGGCTGTTTTCTGGGAAGCAAAATGACCTCCACATGCACTATCATGACAATGGGAAAGAATTCTGATTGCTCTTATTCAAGAACACATTTCCTTATGATTTGATCCGCACAATATTTGAAGAGAAAAGGCTCCTCCCAATAATAGGCATGGATCTTAGCAAAGAAATGCCTCTTATCTTGGGCACTCCACTCACTTGGAACTTTTCCAGTAACTATGTAATTTGCAATGTGAGAATACCATGGAGCTACCTCTATTGACATGAGAGACTCCTCAAGGAAGTCATCATTGATAGGTAGACCATGTGAATCATGTGCTATGACAAGTCTTGACAAGTGGTCGGCTACCACATTTCCTACTCCCTTTTTATCCCAGATTTGGAGATTGAATTCTTGAAGCAAAAGGATCCATCTTATTAATCTTGCCTTGGCATCTTGCTTGGTTAGCAAGTACTTCAAAGCAGAATGGTCAATGAACACCACTATAGAGGACCCTACCAAATAGGCACGAAACTTATCCAGGGCAAAAACTACTACCAACAACTCCTTCTCAGTAGTTGTGTAGTTCCTTTGAGCCTCATTCAAAGTTTTGCTTGTATAATAAATCACATAGGGCTTTCCATCTTCTCTTTGCCCCAAAACAGCCCTTATAGCAAGATCACTTGCATCACACATTACCTCAAAAGGTAATTTCCAATTTGGGGTTCTCACTATTGGTGCAGTTGTGAGGAATTGCTTCAGTTCCTCAAAACTCTTCTGACATTTCTCATCCCACACAAACTTGGCATCCTTTACCAAGAGTTCACAAAGAGGTTTTGAGATTTTTGAGAAATCCTTAATGAACCTCCTATAGAACCCAACATGTCCTAGGAATTGCCTAATTTCTTTAACATTTGTGGGAGGTGGCAACTTAATAATTAGCTCCACCTTTGCCTTATCTACCTCAATGCCATTTTTGGAGATTATATGTCCAAGACAATTCCTTGTTGTACCATAAAATGGCACTTCTCCCAATTTAGCACTAGGTCTTTCTCAATACATCTTTAGAGAACAACTTCTAAATGCAACAAACACTCCTTATACGAACCTCCATATACAGCCATGAAGACTTCCATGATGTGCTCCACCATATCACTGAAGATGTTTAGCATACATCTTTAGAAAGTTGCAGGTGCATTACATAGACCAAAGGGCACCCTCCTATAGGCAAAAGTACCAAAGGGGCAAGTGAAGGTTGTCTTTTCTTGATCTTCCAAATCAATCTCTATTTGGAAGTACCCCGAGTAACCATCCAGAAAACAGTAGAAATGATGCCCTGAGACTCTCTCAAGGACTTGGTCCATGAAAGGCAATGGGAAATGGTCCTTCCTAGTCACTGAATTCAACCTTCTGTAGTCTATACACACCTTCCATCTTGAGGTAAGACGTGTAGAGACTTCCTCCCCTTTTTCATTCTGAATCACAGTAATTCCAGATTTCTTTAGGACTACTTGGGTTGGGCTCATCCACAAGCTATCTGAAATGGGATATATGATCCCTGATTGAAGTAGCTTCAGAACTTCACCCCTTACCACCTCTTGCATGTGAGGATTCAACCTCCTTTGGGGCTGCCTCACTGGTTTTGCATCTTCCTCCATGTAGATATGGTGGGTGCATACCAAAGGGCTAATCCCTTTCAGATCATAAAATTGCCATCCAATGGCTTTTTTGTTTTTTCTGAGGACTCCCAAAAGACTATCCTCTTGATCACTTGTGAGAGTTGAAGAAACCACCATTGGACATTTCTCATCTTCCTCCAAATATGCATATTTCAAATCAACAGGAAGTGGCTTCAAAACAAGCTTTGGAGGGTCCTTCGTAGCTGCTCCTTGTGAGTCCTCCTTATTGAATAGTGGTAAGATCTCTTCCCGTTTCCTCCAAGGAGACATGATGGCTAACACATCAGAGGGTTCAGGTAACCCTTCTTCAAGCACTCCAAGGCTTTCGTTTAAGCTCTCTTCTAAATTCTTGTCACAATGCTCTTCAACCAAAGTGTTGATCAAGCACACCTCCTCCAATCCTTCCTCCTCTTCGGGGTGAAGATGCCTCTTGCATAGGTGGAATATGTTTAGTTCCAAGGTCATGTTTCCAAATGTGAGCTGTATCACCCCATTCTTATAATTGATGATGGCATTGGAGGTAGCTAGGAAAGGTCTCCCAAGGATGATTGACACATAATTTGCTTCCTTAATAGTGGGATCAGTATCAAGCACCACAAAATCCATGGGACAATAGAATTTGTCCACTTGAACTAAAACATCCTCTATCACCCCCCTTGGGATTTTGACCAACCTATCAGCTAAGGAGAGAGTGATGGCTGTGGGCTTCAATCCTCCAAGTCCCAGTTGCTTGTACACAGAATATGGGAGCAAATTCACACTTGCCCCTAAGTCTAGTAAAGCCTTCTCCACATGTGTCCCTACAATGTTGACTGAAATGGTGGGACATCCCGGATCTTTGTACTTAACTGGAGACTTACACTGAATGATGGCACTTACTTGCTCAGTGAGGAATGCCTTCTTTGTCACATTTAACCCTCTCTTGATCGTGCACAAGTCCTTTAAAAATTTTGCATATGTGGGGACTTGCTTGATCATATCAAGTAAGGGTATATTCACCTTCACTTGTCTTAAAACTTCAAGAATTTCTTATGAATTCTTGATTCCCTTCTTTCCATGTAAAGCTTGAGGAAAAGGGGGAGGCATATGTTTCTTCATCATATCCTCTTTAATCACTATCCTTGGCTCTTCTTCAATGCTTGATTTAGATGCATTTTTCTTCCCACTCTTCTATTCTTGTTTATTGCTCTCTTTAACCAAGGTTCTCCTTGACATGAGTTCTTCATCTTGCCTCACCTTAGGCAAGGGTTGATCAACCTCCTTCCCACTCCTCAAGGTGATCACAACTTTGACCTCCCTCAACTTTGAAGACTCCCCATCTTAGGTTTCAACTTCATGAACACCCTTTAGATTTTGGCTTGGTTGAGAGGGAAACTTTTCTTTCTCATTCACTGTGTTGAGCTTGGTAAGCCTAGAGATGGAGTATTGAATATTATCTATCTTCTAAGATAGATCATTTTGCATTCCATCCATTCTCTTAATTTGAGAACTCTCAACATTTTCAATCTTTTGGTGCAATTGGGAGTTGATTGCCTTTTGTTCACCCACAAAGTCACCCATGACTTTACTTAGGTTCACAATGGCTTGCTCCACTGAAGAGGTTTGTTGAGGTGCTTGGGTTTGGGCTTGTGGTTGGTATGGAGGTGGCCTTGGTTTCCAAGAAAAATTTAGATGGTTTCTCCAGCTTGAATTATAGGTGTTTCCATAAGGTGCATTGTTATTGGGCCTAAATTGCCCCACAACATTGGCTTGATCACCTAACATCTCCTTCACAGCTGGGATGGTTGGGCACTCATCTACCACATGATCACATGATTGGCAGATGGTGCATGGCATGACATGGGCTTGTGTCTCGGAAATGGCTTGGACTTCATGCATTTTTTTCAACTCAAGTTCTTCCAACCTCCTTGCCATTGTTGCCACCTTAGCTTTCATGTCCATGTCTTCACTTAACATGTATATTCCACCCTTTGGATTTACAGGAGCTTTCATCCTTCCCATTTCTCTTGAGTTGGGCTCATCCCATCCTCTTTATACCTTAGATACATAACTTAAAAAGTCCATGGCTTCTTCCGGATTCTTACTCATAAAATCTCCCCCACACATGGTTTCAAGAATTTGCTTCATGAAGGAAGACATCCCATCATAAAAATAGCTCACCAAGAGCCATGTATCAAAGCCATGATGAGGACAAGCATTGATGGCCTCCATATACCTTTCCCAACATTCATAGAACTTCTCATTTTCTTTGGCAGAAAAGTTTGAGATTTGTCTCTTCAACCCATTGGTCCTATGGGTGGGGAAAATTTTCTTCAAAAATTCGGCCTTAAGATCAACCCAATTCCTTATGCTCCTTGGCCTTAAAAAGTTAAGCCATATTTTTGCCTTGTCCTTCAAAGTAAAAGGGAATAGCTTGAGTCTCATCAAGTCTATTGAAGCTCCTCCCTCTCTAAAAGTATTGCACACCTCCTCAAACTCCTTGATGTGGGCATATGGGTTCTTACTCTCCATTCCATGGAAATTTGGTAGGAGGGGCACAATATGGGGCCTTATAATCAGCTGCTCAAGAGAAGCTACGATGCATGAGGGTGCACTCATCCTTGGTGGGTGCATCCTATCCCTCATGGATAGATATTCATTTGGATTACCCCCTTGACCGTGTTGAGAATTCTGATCCTCTTGTGGAGGGTCCATGATGTTTACACAGATATCCAACTCTGTGTCTTGAGGATTCTCTATCCTTACTAGTCTTCCCTCTTGGTCCCGAATCCAATAGGGCATGCACAAGTTACAACTTCCCTGAAAACAAAACAAAGACAACAAAAACAAAAGAAAGCTAGAAGAAAGTTAGGGTTAGAAAGAAAATGAAAGTAAACTTAACAAAAGGAATTCTATAATTAAAATAAAGGAAATGAAGTTAGTGAAAAAGGAATTCACCAAACTTGTGATGGAAATCACAAGTAGCCTCTAAAAAGTTGTATCACTGTATCGTGGCACCATCCTCGGCAACGGCGCCATTTTGATTCGTGCCCAGTTGCGTATTTTAATAAAAAAATATTTATAAATCCTATGACCTCATACTAGCGTAGCAAAGCTACTATAGTATAGCAGCTCTAGGGTCAAACTCTGGGATGGGTTTTCACTCTACCAGTGATAGACTCAAGATTAGAAATTGAATCTAATGATTTCCTTTGTAAAAAACTTAAAGTTTAAAAGAAAATAAAATTTGTTTTGAAAGTGGTGTTTGGAACTAAACTAACATAGAACTAGGTAAAAATGGAAGAAAGAAAGTCTCCCAGAGCTAAAGGTTGCTAGGATCAAGTTTAGAATGCAAAGTGAGAAATTCTGGATTTTTCTCCTCGTATTGGGGACAACAACATAAAGGATGGTTGTTTCCCGAACTGGTATAGGTTTAACAATGAAGATTTAATCCATAAAAAGTCAATAGAAATGGTAGTCAAGTTCCATTAATAGCTTTAGACACTATGGGTCTTCACCTTGAGCCACTTTCCAATGGCTCGTACATGATAACTAATGGTCTTATGTGGATCTAGCAATAAGTATCCACAGAGACCTAAAAGCTTATCAGGTATTGGCCATTCAAAGTGATTCTAAGGGATTTAAAGCAAAACTTTAGATTCAAAAGCCATTTATGAACTCCAACTACCTGTATTTAATGCACGAGAGTTTTCCACTTTTGCATCTGGACTTTTCACCTAGCTTCCTTCACTCTAAGAAACCAAAGGTTTAGCCTCTCATCATCTGGGAAAACATCCTCAGAGGCTGTTTGGCTTCCAAGAAAAAGAAAATAGCAAAGAGAAAAGGAAAGCAAAGAGAGCTCTGTATTTCACTAAGTGTAAAATATACATAAGTTGTTTCGAAGATGATTTCCATCCCTCTTATAGTCTTTACAAAGCAAAGCCTGTGATTGGCTAATTATAGGGATAAGAAAGGAATATACATAAAAAAAAATACAAAAGAAAAGATCTCATGTGGAGTCGGCAGAACAGAGGAGATTTCGCACCAAAGTCGCATGGGCTGGTGCGAAATTCGCACTTGCATGGGCTGGTGCGAAATTCGCACTTGCTTGGGCTGGTACGAAATTCACACTTGCTTAGGCTGGTGCGAAATTTGCACTTTTGAGCTCCTTATACGAATGGCAATATACCACTATAGGTACTTGATTTGTCAGCAATTTCGAGTCGGTTCCGAATATGGAATTCTTGAAAGGTGATTTTGCATGATGAACAAAATAGAGCCTCCCAAAGTGATAGTGCACGGCTACAAAAACTGCTTCATTCCTCTGTTTTTCCTCTTTGCTTCTCTCCTTTACTTGGCTTGTCTTAATGATCCAAAAAGCTGTCAAAACACTGAAACTAGCCAAAAATAAGATTAGAAGTCATTACTAGGTCCTTAACGTGCCAATTGGAATAAAAATGGAGAACTACTACACAACGTGCTTAAAACATAATGAATTAAAGGCGCAAAATAACACTTTTTGGGTAGTAATCAATATTTGTCAAATCACAACCAGGAATTGAGTCTCATCCTGATGATGTGATTAGTCCTCAATTTTCGTGTTGTGCATTACTAATGTATAAATGGCTCATTGAATTACTATAAATTCATTAACTTCTGAAGCAATTTGGGATATGCAGGTAGCCAAGTAAATGCCTGTAGGTTCTATGAACTCAAATCGATCTTTAAGATTGAACAACGTTTAATGTAAATTCAGGCCTTAATTCGATGATCACTGTTACTTCGATCTATCAGCGCCACCGCCTTGACTACACCATCACAAATACCACTATAGGTGAAAAGTTTCAAAAAATTTACTAGAACTGAACTCTTTCCTGATTGGTCACAGTGAAACCGAACACTCCTCAGAATACCAGATTTCCTAACAGGCATTTGTAGCAACTATGGTCATCAACTTCATTCTTTATTTATATTTTTCTTTTAAAAAAAAAAGAAAACAATGTGCATGCTTTACGTATCTCTTATTGCCCCCCTTTTATTTATGTGCCAGAGAACCATCGCAATTTGATTGATGTGTAAAATTTCTTTGGTATTTTTCAATTTGGCCATGCCAAACAAATGATTGTGAATCAGTGGGGTCAACACTTACTACATGGCAAGGACAAAATTGCCTTTCCTTGGAACCCAACAAGTCAGACAAGAAACAATGTCGTTTCATGTCCTAGTGTGCCCAATTGAAAGGAAACAAAAACAAAGGAAAACAAGAGATGCTTACCGTAATTCAGAAAATGACAGTCATGTACAGTTAAAAGTAGTGTCCTAAGTTGAAGGGAACATGGGGAATGTTATTAAATTATGAAATCTTAGGGATTCCACGAAGATGGCAAGGCATATCTGTGATTGCTCTATGCCCAGCATTGCTCTATGCTTTTCTTGTAGCAAGAGAACTTTCAATCCATTTCTTTTTGCCTCCTTTGCTCAGTGTGTGTGTATTTCAGAGGTACTCTAGTTATGATTTGCCCTATTTTAACTATCTCTCTTTGATGCTTCTAAATGAGTGTTCATATATGTATTTGAGAGGTTCTGCATTTGTGAGTTGTCATCTCTAACTTTCTCATTTATGCTTCTAAATGAATATGGTAACCTTAGCAACACATGAACATTGAATTAGAAGAGGTACTTCATTTTATTATTTTCCCAAATTTCTAATTGAACAATATCTTTGGCATTTTATTTTCTCAAGCATCACTCTTTATGGAAGCTGGTCTCAATCAAAGTTACAATGTTTTCCAAAATATTTGTGGGCAAGTTGTGTGACATTAAGTTTAATTAGTCTTGATAATCGTCTAAGGATTTTACCCTGTTTATAGGCCTCCAAAAGGGAAAGTAGACTTGTGACTAGTTCCTTAGGGATTAGGTAGTTTAGTCATATTGGGTGAACAATACTACCTTTTTATTTGGGAAGGCCTCAAGGTTGGATGGTTGGAGGGTAGTACTTTGGGATAGTTTGTTTGTGTCCATTTCATTGCCCTTTAACCTTCGCTTCTTATTAGATAAAGAGTTTGAAGAGTGGATGTTATTTTTAAGGAGAAGGGTAACTAGAAATGATGATTATTTGAGTGCTTGTTTCTTGTCTTGGTCCTCTATTTGAAGGACCAAACTTCAAAGGTTAAGTTGTTTGTTTTTTATGAATTATCTATAGTGAAGTAGTTTTCTATAGATGTTGAGCTTGCCGAAGCTAGTTTAGTATGAAGAGTCATATTAGGGTGCGAGGCATAAGCAAAAGTTAACGTGGAGACCTTGGTTGTTAAGGGCTTGGTTCATGATTATGCAACTCTTTTGAGATCTATACATGATAAGGTTGGGTTTTTTAAGGATCACATTACTATTGTTTGGTGTTTGATGTGAGCTTGTCTGTGGGTAAGCCTATGTCTTGATCTATGTTGGGAATAGTAACAAAGAGAAGTCATTTGTCTTGATCTCATCGCCATATCACATACCTAAATGAAAACAAAATGAAGTATATGCTTAGGTCGACCGGTTATCTTCTACCGGTTGCATACTTATCTCAACCGGTAGCCACTGCCCCTTTTGGTTGCTGCATTGTCAAAGGGGCAGTGGCTACCGGTTGAGATAAGTAGGCAACCGGTAGAAGATAACCGGTCGACCGGTTCATATTTCCTTGTATAAGTTGTAATTTGTTTGGATTCCTCCATAGATTCGTGTATTGATAGGCCATTTGGTATTTTGCTACATGTAATTGCTCTTTCTTTGAAGGGACATCATTGTGGTAAACGAACATCCATATAAACCAACCTTTAGTTGCGTGCAAGCGGTTATATATTATATGAGAAGGTGCGTTAATAATAAAGGTCGAATTGAAGGCCTTAAGGTGGAATTTGTGTCCTCCTAACACGGAAGTTTAAATACAGTAGCACACAAGGTAAGGATAATCCAATGGGAATAATGTTAAAGACGATGGTCAATGCAATGACACTCGACTAACATAGTGGTCAACTCTATTAGGTAGTATATGCATAAGGAATAAAATTTGTTTGGTGTAAGTGATATGAATTTTATAATTGAAAATGTATGTATAGGGATGAGTATAGCTGTATGTTTACTCATCCATATTTAAAATACATTTACACAAACTAAATATTATAAGCATTAGAAACCTCTTAATCCAACTTCAAGTCTTCAAATTGTGATCTTGTAATGCTCGAACAATCATCTATTGAGTAATCATGACATCCTCGTACATTGTGATGAATAAGAAGTCAAGGTCTATACAATTTGGGTTTCAATCCTCATAGGTTATCCATACAAACTAAATAAATGAGTCACAATGATTATAAGTATTTAAAACCTCTTAATCCAACTTCAAGTCTTCAAATTTTGATCTTGTAATGCATGAACATTTATGTATTTAGTAATTATGACATCCTTGTACATTATGATGAAAAAGTAGTCAAGCTCCATAGAATTTCGATTTCATTTCTCGTAAGTTTAAAACACACTTGGACATATCAAATGAGCCATGCGTCCTCCATTGATTGGGTGCAAAATAATTATTTAAAAATTCATTTATATAATTCTTGGTATATATGGAATATCATGTCCCTTTCATGGCATTCCATGATATTTACTCTATTTAGGAGACTAACATGACAAGATGAGAAATTTCACTTACTTTGAATAAAATGAGAGCGGAATAAAATTAATAAATGATAAAAGGAAGAGGAAATATTTGATAAAATATTAAATTAATAGTAATTAATTATATTTATATTAAATTTAAGTGAGGTGAATAAAATTAATCTTAGAAAATAATGATGTTCAAATTTCCACGGTTGGATTGAGTTTGGGTTCTTTGTATTAGACTTGAGCAAATTGGGTCTATATGATTCAACATGTACTTATATTTTGTGTAAAATACATTTTTTTTTTGCATATTTATACTAAATTTAAAAATAGTTTGGGATGATAATTAAAATGGGAAAACAAATTTATGTATCTTTGTAAAAAAAGGAAAAAAAATTATAATTTGATATTATTATTGTAACATCTACAAAATTAAATAAAATAAATTTATTAAATAAAATAATTTAAACTATAAATATTATTAAAATATTAAATTGGATTTGGATTAGGTTTGGGTTGTTCGAATTTTTATTTGTATTTCACCTTAAGTTTGGAAATAAAAAATTGTACCCAAAGATTATAAATAATTGTCGAACCTTATCCAAATTAAGGTTGGCTTAAGTCATGACAACTTGCCTAAATTGCACCTCCTAATTCCGATTATCCAAAAAATACTTGATGGCCTATTGAAGAAAAAGGATCAAATCTCAATAACCCCTTAAATGAGGATTCAACATAAGTTCAACATTTTTTAAACAAGTCAATTTTGGAACAACTTTGTGGGATTGAAAGAAACTAACAAAAACCAACAAAGGTACAAAAACTGATGCATATGGTGGTAGCATAAGGTTATATAATTCATTAGTTACTTCCACTGCTCATCACATCTTAAAGTCACCGATATCACCATTCAATATTTTTTGCCTCACTTTTGGTCACATTGCTTGACCACCATGATACAATTTAAATGTTATCTATTTTGGATATAATATAGATAATATCTATATAAAATAGACCGTTATAAATAATTTCAAAGCAACTACATGGTGTTTACCTAGAAGATGATTGATTCATTCCAATAGGGTATGTTAAATCGATGCAAGAGAATATGTACACAAAAATATTTTAATGAAAACATTCATATTGCATATTATAGCTGTGCTAATTCTTATGAGAAGATGAGATCATACAAGATGAGTATTAAATTGCTTGAAACACAATGGTTCAGACCAATCGATGCTTCATCATACATGTTTGTAGTCACACTAATATATTTGAAAGGTGCTTTGTAATAATTTTTTTTTTTTGTGATTTTTTATTTGTAATGATAAAATATATTGCCCTATAAAGTTCGAAAAATCCGCTTAATCTTTGGTCTCGTCGTCACCCCTATGTGTCATTATTTTTTCCAATTGCCCTATATCCGCTAGACTAAGTAATGTGCATGGGTGAAAGTAATAGTGTGTTACACATTATGAAGTGGGGTGATATCATCTCATGACTGATGAATAAGGTTATGCTAGGACATATGAAAAGGCAACGTATTAGTGGTAAGAAAAATGTTTTTTTTTTCCTTTAATTTTGTTTCCTCTTATATTCAAAACTCGCATCTTCATTCCCTATGAATAATTGGCCAATCTATGTCATTATTGGGTAATACAATTTGAGTGTATGAATGACCAATTCAATAACATAAATGAAATGTGAAAGATATTCGCGTACCGGTTGACCACCATATGAAGCGGTTGAAATTATTTTTACGACCGGTACACACTGCCCCTTTTGGTGCTTCAACATAAGAATTGGCAGTGGCTACCGGCTGAGACTATAGGAAACCGGTAGCACTGTACCGGTCGACCGTTTATTAGTTAATGAAGTATGGAGGTAAAATGTTGGATTCATGCATAGATTGTTCTGGACTTTTTAAAATTTTTTGGGACATCATATGGCTTGGATGTTGTTTAAATAGGTTTGTCACACTTGGGAGATGGTCAAATGATATCCGAAAAAATCCAAATCCAAAAATACTAAAAAATTCACAAGGGTACGAAGAATGTGAGGAATCCTCACATTCTTCGTACCCTCCCAATTCTCCACTTATTTGGAGTTTTTAAAATTTTGTGCGACTTCATATGGCTTGGATATTGTTTAAATTGGTTCATTACACTTAGGAGGTGGTGAAATGATTTTCGGAAGAATCCAAATCCAAAAATACTCAAAAATTCACAAGGGTACGAAGAATATGAGGAATCCTAACATTCTTCGTACCCTCCCAATTCTCCACTTCTTTGGAGTTTTTAAAATTTTTTTGGGACATCATATGGCTTGAATATTGTTTAAATAGGTTTGTTACACTTGGGAGGTGGTCAAATGATATCCGAAAAAATCCAAATCCAAAAATACTAAAAAGTTCACAAGGGTACGAAGAATGTGAGGAATCCTCACATTCTTTGTACCCTCCCAATTCTCCAGTTCTTTGGACTTTTTAAAATTTTTTGGGACCTCATATGGCTTGGATGTTGTTTAAATAGGTTCGTTACACTTAGGAGGAGGTGAAATTATTTCCGTAAAAATCCAAATCCAATACTAAAAATATTCACAAGGGTACGAAGAATGTGAGGAATCCTTACATTCTTCGTACCCTCCCAATTCTCCACTTCTTTGGAGTTTTTAAAATTTTTTGGGACATCATATGGCTTGGATGTTGTTTAAATAGGTTTGTTACACTTGGGAGGTGGTGAAATGATTTCCGGAAGAATCCAAATCCAAAAATACTCAAAAATTCACAAGGGTACGAAGAATATGAGGAATCCTCACATTCTTCGTACCCTCCCAATTCTCCACTTATTTGGAGTTTTTAAAATTTTGTGGGACTTCATATGGCTTGGATATTGTTTAAATTGGTTCATTACACTTAGAAGGTGGTGAAATGATTTCCGGAAAAATCCAAATCCAAAAATACTTAAAATTTCACAAGGGTGCGAAGGATGTGAGGAATCCTCACATTCTTCGTACCCTCCCAATTCTCCAATTCTTTGGACTTTTAAAAATTTTTTGGAATATCATATGGCTTGGATGTTGTTTAAATAGGTTTGATACACTTGGGAGGTGGTCAAATGATATCCGGAAAAATCCAAATCCAAAAATACTCAAAAATTCACAAGTGTACGAAGAATGTGAGGAATCCTAACATTCTTCGTACCCTCCCAATTATCCACTTCTTTGGACTTTTTAAAATTTTTTGAGACATCATATGGCTTGGGTGTTGTTTAAATAGGTTCTTACACTTAGGAGGTAGTGAAATGGTTCCGGAAAAATCCAAATCCAAAATTACTCAAAAATTCACAAGGGTACGAAGAATGTGAGGAATCCTCACATTCTTTGTACCCTCCTAATTATCCACTTCTTTGAACTTTTAAAATTTTTTTGGGACATCATATGGCTTGGATATTGTTTAAATTGGTTCATTACACTTAGGAGGTGGTGAAATGATTTCGGAAAAATCCAAATCCAAAAATACTCAAAAATTCACAAGAGTACAAAGAATGTGAGGAATCCTCACATTCTTCGTACTCTCCTAATTACCCACTTCTTTGGACTTTTTAAAATTTTTTGGGACATCATATGGCTTTAATGTTGTTTAAATTAGTTTGTTACACTTGGGAGGTGATCAAATGATATCCGGAAAAATACAAATCCAAAAATACTAAAAAATTCAGAAGGGTACGAAGAATGTGAGGAATTCTCACATTCTTCGTACCCTCCCAATTCTCCACTTCTTTGGAGTTTTTAAAATTTTGTGGGACTTCATATGACTTGGATATTGTTTAAATTGGTTCATTACACTCAGGAGGTGGTGAAATGATTTCTGAAAAAATCCAAATCCAAAAATACTCAAAAATTCACAAGGGTACGAAGAATGTGAGGAATCCTCACATTCTTCGTACCCTCCCAATTCTCCACTTCTTTAGACTTTTTAAAATTTTTCGGGACATCATATGGCTTGGATGTTGTTTAAATTAGTTTGTTACACTTGGGAGGTGATGAAATGATATCCGGAAAAATCCAAATCCAAAAATACTTAAAATTTCAGACGGCTATGAAAAATGTGAGGAATTCTCACATTCTTCGCACCCTCCCAATTCTCCACTTCTTTAGAGTTTTTAAAATTTTGTGGGACTTCATATGGCTTGGATATTGTTTAAATTGGTTCATTACACCTAGAAGGTGGTGAAATGATTTCCGGAAAAATCCAAATCCAAAAATACTAAAAAATTCACAAGGGTACGAAGGATGTGAGGAATCCTCACATTCTTCGTACCCTCCCAATTCTCTAGTTCTTTGGACTTTTTAAAATTTTTTGGGACATCATATGGCTTGGGTATTGTTTAAATAGGTTCGTTACACTTAGGAAGTGGTGAAATGATTTCCGGAAAAATCTAAATCCAAAAATACTAAAAAATTCACAAGAGTACGAAGAATGTGAGGAATCCTCACATTCTTCGTACCCTCCCAATTCTCCACTTCTTTGGAGTTTTTAAAATTTTTTGGGACATCATATGGTTTGGATGTTGTTTAAATAGGTTCGTTACATTTCGAAGGTGGTCAAATGATTTTCAGAAAAATCCAAATCCAAAAATACTAAAAAATTCACAAGTGTACGAAGAATGTGAGGAATCCTCACATTCTTCGTACCCTCCCAATTCTCCACTTCTTTGGACTTTTTAAAATTTTTTGAGACATCATATGGCTTGGGTGTTGTTGAAATAGGTTTGTTACACTTAAGAGGTGGTGAAATGATTTCCGGAAAAATTCAAATCCAAAAATACTAAAAAATTCACAGGGGTATGAAGAATGTAAGGAATCCTCACATTCTTCGTACCCTCCCAATTCTCCTTTTCTTTGGACTTTTAAATTTTTTTGGGACATCATATGGCTTGGGTATTGTTTAAATAGGTTCATTACACTCAGGAGGTGGTCAAATGATTTCCGGAAAAATCCAAATCCAAAAATACTCAAAAATTCAGTACATTTTGAGGGTGTGAAATGGATCGAAAAATTCAAAATAAAAAAAATCTGTGAGGGGTTTGGATTTCCATATTGTTAGTAATTATACCTTTTTCGTATTTTCAATATTTCAACCAATTTTTTTGAAAAGCTAAGAAATAATTTAATCATATATTCTCAATTAATAATTAGTACACAACTAATTTAATTTTAATTTAATATATATTTTATAAAATTTAGTTCTAGTTTTCCCATTTTTTTTACTTCATAAACCAATTATATTGCTTTTCACACTTCAAATATTCGTCAAATTTTGTTAACAAATTATTTGATGTTAAAATAAATAAATTTACTTTTCGTTAATTTATAAATTATATCACCAAATTCTTTATAATTTTTTTCATTTATTTTAAATTTAATTTTTATGTGGGGTTTAATCACTTTATAGTACAAAAATAAATAAATTGTAATTTATTTTTTCAAAATTTTCATTATTTTTCTGTTTCATAAAAAAATTTTCCTAAACAAAATAATTACATTAAACAAATTTATAATTGATTAATGTAATAAATGTAACAATGTGTGTTGCATGAGATTATTTCCCATGGCAACTGGTTGGGTGACATGAAGAAGTGGTTTTGTTTTATTTTTGTTTTAATTAGCATGCCATGTGTCTCTACCCTATTAGCCCAAAAAAGTGGGTATGGTACCGAAAAGTGCTTTTCGGTACCGTAGCATAACCCTTATTACTTAGGTATAATACAATATTATATAATGTATGGAAAATGAAAATATGATCACATACCAAACTTTAATTTAATACTAGTACTCCAAAATTTTCCTTTAAATAAATACTTATTAAGCGTACTGTGGTATCTGACGTAATAGTGTAAAGATAAGTGTAATGTTAAAGGAAAAGCAAGGTCGAAGAATTTCCATACGAATAATTTATGAGCACCCTAAAATACTTTATCTACTCAAGGTCAAAGAATTGCCTCATTATTTATCCTATTATCTACTCAGTAATTCAATAAATTTGGATGAATGGAAAGTCATTACTTTTCAAATTATCAAGTTAAATTATAAATTAAAATTTTCATATTTTAAAATATATCTTGTGGGACCAAAATTTTTTACCATAAATTTAAGTTTGGCAATAATATGAATATTTCAACTTTGTTCAATATCATGCCCTAAGCCCTAGGTCAAGTTTGAATATTCTACTTTTCATACTGAGTTGATTTTTCTATGTTAGGATCCTTTGTCTTTTATTTAATAAAATGATAAATATTAAAAAAAATAGTACACATAAATTTAATTTTTTTTTCTTTATCTCATTTTAATAACTGATAAAAATATGGCATTTTAATAACAATACATTCAAATGCCTACAAAGGAAAAAAACATAATTACTTGATTTATTATTTCTTTATTAGAGAGGTTATAATGTTTTTCTTCTATAAATTATAAAAATATTAGCTAGGAGAATCAATTTAATGATTGACTATTGAAATAAATTATAATATTTGATAATGAAATTTTAAAAATACTACATTTACATAGATATTATTAAATTTTCTAATATATAAGATTAAAACATATTCTTTTATTTCAAAATAAAGCAGAATTTTTTTAATTTTATTATAAAAAAATAAAGATTGGTTTTTCTTGTCATCCATCATAGCTAGATTTTATTATCAAAAGTCAAATACAAATTAATGACTAACCATCCAAATAAATAACACTAGAAGACCCAAAAAACTTTAAGACTAAAAGAGTGAAAATTGCAACATAATAGAAAAAAAAAACTTATATATATACCATAAATAGTTCATAGTAAATAAAAATAATGTATTAACTAATGTATCTCCTCTTCATTTTTACTTTTTTTTTATGAAAATTATTTGAAGGAATATAATTATAAATTTCAATTTTTCATTAACTCTATAATGAAAAATAGTTCGATTTCATAAATCAATTAAGTAAAATTTATTTTGAATTCCAATTTTATTCTATTAAATACTAAAAATGAGGGTGTAGACCCTTTTTGATAGGTAGACACTTGTTTTTTTATTACTATTATTTATTTTATTTTTTTTCTCTCACCACTTTCTTGTCACTTGGGAGTTTTGTCTTTTTTTACATGACAGTGGAGACCTTCTCTATAGTGGAGAGTGGCGACCAAAAAATAGAAGGGATATTCTGCAATGAGAATTCCTTTTAAGGTTAGTTAGGGAGAGAGAATGTAGGCCATGGAGAGGGGGACACATGGAAAAAATTTTGGCGGGGCCGTTTCTTTAGAGAGAGAGTGAGGTGAAAAGGGGGCATCAATGAGTATTGATGGGGAAAAAGAAAAAAAAAACATAAGAAAAAGAAAAAAGACGAAGTGATTTGGAGAAGATTTTTAGAGAGAGAACTTGGGAGAGGAAGGGGGGATTTTCTTTTTTCAGGGAATGGGGATTTTGGGCTGAGTGTGGTGAACGAGAGTGAGCTGGGGACAGAAGAAAAGTTTGAGAAAAAAAAACTGAGATAGAGCTAGAGAGAGAGATATAGAGGTATATTCTGGATTTTGCAAAGCAGAGAGGGCTTGCATTTGGGGGTCAAAGATTAGCAGAAGAAAAGTCGAGAAGGATGGTTTAGCTGGCTCACTGATTTCGTTGGTTTTTGGAAGAGGACACAAGACGCTTGAAGCCCAGTAGAACCTTGCTAGAAATGAGCTCTCCCAAGTATGAAAGTAATAGATTTATTTGTTCATTTGGATTCTTATTGTTCTTCTACATTTCCTATTGATATCTGAATATTATTGGCTTACTTGGGAGTGGATAGTAAAGGCCACTCGTTGCTTGTTGAAATCTGATCCTGAATCCATATTTGCCATTGTTAATCTCACTCTGTTTTGTCTCTACTGTGAAATGCTTGAGAATCATGTTAATATTTACATTTGACATGGTTTTTTCCACCCAGTCAACAGGCTCATTGTAACCTATGAAGTGAAGCCTCATTTGATGATATCTTTATCCATTTTCTTTTATGCTCTATTTCCATGGTTTCTTCCTTATTATGGTTTTCCTTTGTTCTTGGTTCTTATCCAAATGCATGGGCTGTGAGAAAGAAGACCCGGGTCTGGTTATAAACTCCTACAAGGATACATGTCCTCGAGCTAAAGATGTTATCAAAGAGCATGTCAGGTTTTCTGTGTAAACTTGTAGACCCTCAATTTTGTCGTCCTATCACATGTCCTATTAGATACTTGTTCGATACTTTACAGTAGTCCCTTGGTGGCCTATAGCTACTCACATTACTTACCTTTCTTGAACCACCTCGGAGACTTTGGTTGAGGGATTTATCTAACCTCGTTGTGACTCTTGACTGCCCTAATTTAAACTTAGGCCCACTTAGGCACCCTAGATCCATTTAGATACACTTGGCCCATTAGGCATCACTTTAGGCCCATTTAAATGCACTTGGCACCTTCTAGCTTGCACACATTCACCCTAAGTTACTTAGACAATCTTTCAGAATAGGTCACTTAGACACTTCTTTTGGCATAGCCTACCTAGGCGTGTTCTTGATTTTGGTTACTTTATTTTCCGAGATAGGATGAGCATTGGCTTGACTATTTATTGTATGAAATTAATTTTTATTTTTGAGGGTTTGAGTTTGACATTTAAATTATTATAATCCGTTACATTACTTTAATTTCTTGATTTTTTTTTCTAATTGCATATGTCTTATATTTATTTTTATACCCTTATCAATTTATTTGTTTATTTACTCACTTATTCATTTATTCTTTAATTCCATGAATTGACATTTTGGATTTTTGTGGCTATGTGATTTGATTTTCTATTTGATTTTATTCTATTTCCAATTACATGATTTCTTATTTCAATTTTATTTTTAATTTTACATGAGACTTGGAGCCATCAAGGAGAGGAGATCACGGCCAAATAGGAAAACTTGGAAAGAATCCGGGCTGCATATAGAAAGTGGGCAAATCATGGACTTTAAGAAGGAATCCGGGCTGCATATGATTTGCTTAAAGAAACAATCCGGGTTGCATATAGAAAATGGGCAAATCACAATTGAGGCACATCCAGGAGCATATGGAAAGAAGATTAAAGGGGATCTGATCACTTACCAAACAAGATACGACTGCATCCTTGGGGAAATCTCCAAGTGAGGCACACATAATGGACTTCCCATATCCATGCGCAGTAGGAAAAAATGGAAATAGATATTCCATAAGGAGCGGGCTGCCTTATAAATAAATGATAGGATCCAAGCATAAGTGATTTTTTTTTTTAGAGGAACAAGCAGAGAGAACACAGGAGGACTTTTCTTTAGGAGGGCAGAGAAAACACGAGAGCAATTCTTTTAAGAGGATGCGCGAAGAACTTTGAGGAGCCAACATATAACCATAAAAAAAAAAAAAAAAAAAAAAAGAGCAGCCCACAAAATCTCCAAAAATAACGGTTTATAGGTAAGTGTACGCTTTCAAATTTATTTTGATTTCGTTTTGATTCATCCTTTTGGTCTTGAGTGTTTTAATGATTTTAGTTCTTTGATTTAATTAATCCTATATAATAAATTTCTTGTTTTAATTTCGATTTAGTTTTAATTTATTTTTTCTTTTTTTAGTTTGGATGTGTTTGTGGTTTTAATTCTTTAGTT
This sequence comes from Vitis riparia, assembly GCF_004353265.1. NCBI lineage: Eukaryota > Viridiplantae > Streptophyta > Magnoliopsida > Vitales > Vitaceae > Vitis > Vitis riparia. The sequence continues at coordinate 8,493,008 of NC_048441.1, forward strand.
TAATTTATCCCATTAGGTAAAGTTCCCTTTTTTTATTCCAATTCGATTTAGTTTTAATTTATCTTTTATGTTTAGATGTGTTTGTAGTTTTCTTTAATTTAATTGTTTCTATTATAAAAGTCCTTATTTTTTAATTTCAATTTAGTTCAATTTTAATCTATCCCATATGTTTGTGATTTTAATTCATTAGTTTAATTATTCTTATTAGAAAAGTTCTTATTTTTAATTTCAATTTAGTTCGATTTTAATTTATCCTATATGTTTTTGTGATTTTAATTCGTTAGTTTAATTATTCCTATTAGAAAAGTTCTTATTTTTAATTTCAATTTAGTTCAATTTTAATCTATCCTATATGTTTGGATGTGTTTGAGATGTTAATTCATTAGTTTAAGTATTCTTGATAGATAAAGTTCATATTTTTAAAATCCCAAATTAGTTTAATTTTAATTTAACTATTAGTTTAAATATGTTTGTGATTTTAATTCCTTAGTTTAAGTAATTTGCGAGATAAAGTTTATTCGTTTTTTTTCGGATTAATTTAGTTTTAGTTTATAATTTAATTTGAATGCGTTAATGATTTCAATTCCTTAGTTTAAATAATTTAAGAGATAAAGTTTACTTTTTTTTTTAATTTCGGATTAACTTAGTTTTAGTTTATGATTTAATTTGAATGTGTTAGTGATCCTAATTAGTTTGATTTTAATTCGTTTTTAGTTTAAATAATCACATTAGATAAAGTTTGTGTTTTTAATTCCAATTACTTTAATTTTAATTTGTTTTTAACTTAAAGGCATCTGTGGATCTTAATTCTTTAGTTTAAATGATTGTATCAAGTAAAGTTTGAGTTTTTAATATTCCAATACTTTTATTAAGTAGAATTTAGTTTCAATTTAGTTTGATTTTAATTTATTTTATAATCTGAATGTGTTCATGATTTTAATTCAATTGTTTGATTAACCCTCTTAGACAAATTCCATATTTTTAATTTCGATCTTAGTTTAATTTTATTTTGTTAATTTATTTATTTGCTTTAGTTTAAATATATTTGTGATTTCAATTTGATAGTTTAGCCAATCTTATTAGATGATGTTGATGTTCTTAATTTAATCTAGTATTAATTATTTTTAGCATTGAATGTGTTTGTGTGTTTTTTATTTCATTAACTTTGAATTTAATTCGTTTATATCCAATTTTGCAGTTGATTATAATTTTGTTTAATTAATTAAGTCAATCACATGTAATTATTTTCATGTTTTAAGTATGGTAATTTTGGCTTTGATCTAGTGACATTTAGTATGAGCTTTAGGAATTTTAGATAATCAATCTAGTTAATTGCATGTCATTGTTTTCATACCTTCAAGATTGTTGAACTTTGGTCTTTGATTTATCATATTTTGTTAAAATGATTCCATATTATTATCTCCATATGCTAAGTTTGTTGGCTTAATCTTTGATTGGTTATTTTTATTTTAATTCATGTGTTTCTTGAAATCTAAATGTTAGTCTTGGGTAATATTTTGTTAGTTTGTTTGATTAGGAAGTCATAAATTTGATGCCTTAGTGATTGTTAGTTAAATTCTTATTTTTTGAAGGCCACTGGAAACTCATGAAGGTTGGTCTTACCCTCACCACTTTAATTGACATGATTTTCTAACCCTTATTTGTGATTTTCGCTTTCTTTTGTTTTGATTGGTAGTTTGTTTTCGGTGTTTTATTATTTTAAAAATTAATTCTTTTTATTTTAAAATCAAAACCTTTTTTCTCCGAATACCCCTTTAAGAAATTCTATTTTTTAAAAATTCATTTAGAGCTCTTAGAATAAAAAATCCCATTTTCTTAAAATAATATGCAACCATTTTTTGATTGGTTTGCATCTTTCTCGGTTTTTAATGAAAATTTTGGTTTTAAATCAAACACAAATCAAAGCACGTGGTCCCACATAAATGGGATAATTCTGGGCTAAATTCGTGTATATCATCAATTGGGGAATTGGTGAAACTCCTACATAACAAAAAAAATCTTTTAAAAAAAAAAAATCCTTTTTTTTTACTACCATCTTTGCTACTTATTGAAATCGTGTTTATTTTTTTTTTTTTTTAAAAAAAGAATTCTATGCAAGACATGTGTGATGACTGGAAATTTAGTGTACTTCGATCATTCTTTTTGTTATATTAATTAGGTGTGCATGTTAGGATTTTTTTGCTCTATTATTATTATCTAACCTCTCCATGTCCTGCAGAAGCACGCTATGAGTTATATATGCTATCCAGGTACGTTCCCTAATACCCACTTTCTAAACCCTGTGAAAATGATTGTCATTGCGTACCATGCCCATGCTTGCTATCCTATCTGATTGCCTTGATGTATATTTGATGCTTGTTTGATTATCTTTGACAAAGACACATGTTGTGTGATATATCTCTATACTAACTTTCATGTTTCATGATAGCGCTTGAGAAACCGTTCAGGTACGCACTTTGACTCTTTCCTATGATCAGACTTTCTTGCTTGACATACTATTTTTTGAAAACCCTTAGCTTACTTAGGTATCCATGATCAATCATTTAATTGCCACGTCTCCCTCAACTTAGTCAATAGAGACCTTTATAGGGCTTAGAGGGTGCTACCTTTTAGAGGCACCTTCCCAATAGGTAACCTGATCCCGGACCTAGACTCAGGTTTTTCAAAGACATGCTTTTTCCAAAAATTATGGAGTCACATTTTAGGGTTTTTCTTTCTTGTTTTATTTTCCCTTCAAAATAAAAATAAAATAAGTGGCGACTCCGACTTTTTTCCAAAATTAATTTTTCACAAATAGAAAGTGAGTCTCGCCGATCGAGTGGGGGCGCATGTGTAAAATGCTAGTCCACAAAACTCCACCAGAAAACCATTGGGAAATGGTCTGAGAAGGTATTTTGCAAAGCTGTGAGAAATTGGTCAGAAGAGCCTTCTAACGTTTCAACAACTCCAGGCCTTAACAGTGTTAGTTTTGAAGGTGATTATTGTGGTGGGAATGGACTATGGTTTGGTGAGTAGGGTTCTGCTATTCGAGATCAAGAGGGGTTCAATTGAATTAATGGCACCTTTCAGAATTGGCTGCTACACCACTTGTGTGTAGATGAGGTGTCAATTGAGTTCTCTTATTAGATGGCATCATTACAGAACACTTGGCTGCTCGACAGTTTGAATGGTGGCACCCGGATTCCGGCTACACTTCTTTTATCCTTAGTTTCTTTAGTTGCTCTTGATCATGCAGGCTAATCATAGCTTCTTCATGGGCCCCGATGCAGTGGCGATGTTGATACTCTTTTTGGCTGCAAATTTGGTTCTCATTATTATAGAAATATGTCTCTAATCATCGTAGGAACCCTATACTTAAGAATGCTTATGTTAGAGATGTCAGGTTCATAACATGAGCTTTTCTTCTCTCTTCTAATGCAATTTGTTAGAGATCTTTCTAATCGTGGGCTATTCAAAGAGAGACTAGAGGAATTGAAGAAAATCATATATGGGACAAGATGTAGGCAATTTTCTCTTGCTACAACAATGGTTTAAATTAAGCTTACAGTTTTCACTGGGTGCTTCAATCATTTGGATATTCGAGGATTAATTTTGGTTCAATCTTTGATCAATGATCCTGTTATTGTTACTGGTATTGGAATCATAGATGGCGGAAGGTACATGTTCATGGCTTATTTAAAAGGGCTCTTGATGTGGTGTTAGGATTAGTTCTTGCACACTTGAAAGCCTAGACGATCCCTAAGGCGATCTTCAAGCTCCTCAGCAAGCTTGTGTTAGCTCTATTCTTACCCTACCTAATCTTCATTAATCTGGGTCAATCACCTACTGCATTGGATTAGTCAAAGCTGGAGCCTCAGAAGATGAGAAACAGGATTCTGTCAGTTCAGTTGCCACAAGGTCCCATGTGTATGCAATCCACATGCATGGCTACTTCGGTGTGCATGTGGCTAGTTCTTGCTTATTCCCAACCTTGGTATTCTCAGTACCTGGCAGTCTCCATACAACTCGTCCAGACCCTAACACCCCCAGAAGAAGATATTTCTAATTCCTTTCTTCCAACCATTAAATTCTCCATTCGAAATCCTTCCTTCATTAAATCCAAATCCCAAGCCAAACGACACCATGCCCAACACCTCAGGACAAGCCCACCATATCCACATGCTTCATACCCACCACCTTCAACTTATCTCATCACCATGCTTACTACCATCAGTTTGTCCCTCGTCATCATGCCCACCAATCACCCCTCATGCCTACCCAACCTAGCTCCAACCAATCTAGACCACTTCTCCACTGCCACTAGCACCAACCCATGTGAATGAAAACATAGAAGCATGGCTTCATCCCCATTTTTGGTAGCTATCAGTTTAGAGGTAATGCATGGTCAACCATTCACCAAGCTCAGCGTCCAACACACTTTTCTCAGTCATCGATGTGGCCCACTGTCACATTTACCTGAAGTTGCTCATGCTCACCAATCATCAACCATCCTGTGATGTATGGCTTGCTTACGACACATCACTCGAAATGTCATTCTCGTGAACACTAGACGCAGGGTGGATTAGCTTACTGACAAGCGGGTTTGCTTGGCATGTGGAGGATCATGACTTGCACAATTTGAATCATTTGCATATGGGAATGAGCAAGACTAGGTATGGGATAGCCAAAGTTGGCAAGCTTCTGGAATGTGATTTGAGAAGAGCAAGTGCCATTCACTGAACGGTATCATGTAGATGTTCCAAACAAAATAAGTCTAATGCCTAATTTCGACTGTTCATTTCGGTCCGAGACTAACAGAATGAATTGAGAACGGGCACATCCTTAGAGCAAGTTCAATTAGGAACCCGATTGAGCTTAGTGGAGGGACTTGAAGCATTTATTTGTGATGATCCAAATTTCCAAGGATGCGAAAATCCTTCCAGTGGTGATATGGTTCATGCAACACCAAATATTGGTCATTCACAAGATTTTATATACAGAGATATACGGAAGTGGTCAAATTGGCTCCGAAGTAATTTTGGTATTGATAGGTGGCGCATTGATTTTGCGAAAGGCCTCTTAGATGCTCATTGACAATGGATAATTGACATGGTTTCCACCATGGGATTCATCTGGTTCCGTTTCCTAGACCCAATTGGTTGTTGTTCTATGTGAGTTTGCTGCATAATTTCTAGGTCTGCTCCAAAAACCCATTTTCTGGATCCAAAATACCTTAAATACAGAAGAGTTTGTCATTGTCTACTTCAAAATTTGTTGCCTAAATATTGAAAAAGATACATCAGCTTATCTAATCGGTCATTCTTTGAAGTTGGGGATGTGGGTGTTATGAGGCTTCATAAATGTGAGGAAATGGAACCCGAAAATTAGCATCTAAATGGAATGAGTGGTTCAGGAAAGCATGCTTTGCAGCTATGCAACAAAATTTAAATAAGGGGAATGGGTTTTCAGTTTGAAAAGGAAGTAGAAGTGTAGTCAAGTCAAACGATGCCACCTTTCTTGTTGGCGTTCTTTGCTTGTAGGCATCTTAAACCACTGTAGAGGGCTTTAGCTTTACCTGAACCCCTTCCTAGGCTTTTTGCCACCTCATAAGCCCTAAGACTCACTCGTCGTGCATGACCACCTTCCTGTGCACCACCTTAAAGGACACGTGTCTCATCTTCTTAATTCTTCATCCTTGCTTCTAAACATTGATTTTCAAAAGTCCGTTTTCGAATAATTTTAACTCTTCAACTCTTTTTTATTTTTCTTCCTTAGCCATCTTTAGGTTTTTAAAAAGGCTTTTATTGTCATTTTCCTCTCAACATGAATCTTTTCTTATTTTCTCTGATTTTAAATAATTTCCCGATTTTAATAAACTTGCTGCAAATATTTTTTTTTCAACAAGCATCTTTTACAAAATTTCTTTGATTTTTAATATTTTTTTATTTTCACGTTTTTAATATGCATAGATACAATTGTATAATTCCAAATAATGGAATTTATGAAATTAATCCATACCAAAATAAATTGGGAGTTGGTGGGGCCTTACACATGAGTTTTCTGCTTTGATTATCGACCGATATGCTTAATGAACATTGCTTGATTTTTTTCCTACTCTGTGACATACTTGTGATTATTCTATACTTGTTATTGTTCACTAACTCTGTTCCCATTATAGCACATTATTAATTCGCTATACAGGTATACATCCTATCTTTTCTCATTTGTTTGATCACCTTTCATTGCATACTTTAGCTATAGTACATCTTTAATCATTGTTTGGTATATATGATTGATTGATCGATTGCCACACTTGTTTTAACTAATTAGTAGAGACCTGATTTTTAGGGTTTAGAGGGGTGCTACGATTTGTCATTGTACCTTTCTGATAGATAACCTAATCCCCACACCTGACTTGGTTTTCGTAAACTGTCTTTTCCTTTTAAGAGTTACATTTAGAGTTTTTTTTTTTCTTATTTTGTTTTCCCTTTAAAAATAAATAAAAAATAAGTGGCGACTCCAAAACTTTTCTAAAAATAAAATTTTTCACAAATAAAAAGCGAGTCACATCATTGAGTGAGAACACATCGTGAAAAGTGTTGTTCCACAGAGGGACTTGATTTAATATAATTCTCAGACATCAACTAAAATAGGTTTCTTTTTAGAATTTTAATTTTGTCAGAGGAAGGAACTAATAATAAAATTTGTGATTTAGAAGAAGATATATTTAAGTATAAAATTATTTAATTATAAAAATATTATTTTATAAAAGGAGAAATATGAAATTAAAAAGTAATAAAATTTTAAAATTTACTTTAGTTACTTTTATTAAACAAATTTAATGGTTTCTTTTTTTTAATAGTATTATGTAGTAAATGGTTTAAAATTTATATCATCAAGCACACATAAGAAAAAGGGATTTATCATTCTTTTTACTTATACTTGATTTGCTCTTTTATCAAATACCTCCATCTTAAATTCAACCTCTAAAATATAAATTAGCATTTAACTCTTAAATTTATCTAAAAAAAATAATTTTAAATGACCTAATATTTTTCATTACAACCCTTTTATTGTTAGAGGATTAGCAATGAGAATATAATAAACATAAATTATAGTAAATTGAAAGACTCATATCAAAAAATCATTAAAAGAGTTCTAATAACCTACAAAATTATAAAGCAATAGAAATATATATATGAAGTTTTTAATGTTGATGTATTAGAGTAGGCTGACAGTTTTGTTCAATTATTGCATTGAGTTCAAGGTATCATACTATTGGCGTCTTATTAATTAGAATTGAGTTCAAGTCATGCTTGTAACTCTATTCATATTTGATGTATGAACACTTCAATATATTAGAGTATGAGAAATGATAATTACATGTGTACTAGGTGTGATTTTGTAGGGAATGTAAACGATAGAGCCAAAAGCACAATTTGGGGCATAGACCTTCCAACATCACACATGGGATGTTTGTTCGCTCATAGGACTATCCAATGTTCAAATATTCCTCTAGTGTTCCTTGGGACCTTTGAATGCCTGAGCTTTTGATAATGTATTTTTAGCCTATTTTTATATTTTAAAAGTTTTTTTGTAAGTTTAGTTCAAGAAAATCTCTCCAAAATGTTCTCTTAAGGTTTTGATATATATATATATATATATATAAAGTTTTCTAAGTTAAAAAATTAATACACTTGGAACATAATCATTCTCCATGCCATATTTTTCTATTTCCCAAAGCTTTCAAGGGAAATATTGAAGGAATTTTCAATAAAAAGGAATGATACAACATGGGTTCAAGCCACTTTATGAGGTTGGAGTCCATCCTTTATTAATTAATTATCTAACCGGATGTATCAATTATCAAATGTGCGAGAGGCGTTCCCTTTCTTGCACCATTGAGCGAAGTTGTGGAACGACTAAGATAATCTAGGTTGGCCCAAAGTTTAGAGAAACTAGGTTGAAATGAAGCAGAAAATTGATAAAACATAATTTTTTTTTTCTTCCACGTGGCAGAGATTGTGAAGGGGGCAGGTATAACCTGTCATTTGTGATTGGTCTCGAGCCCCGGAAATGTATTAAATCACATTTAACGCAATTTCACCTCCCTCCTCTGCTCTTCCTATTCCTCCTCAGGTCTCAGAAGCCCATGACCTCCACCCAGAAGCCACACTTTTTCAGGATCATACACCCGTCGTTTCTTACACATGGATACCCTGTGAGTATTCCTCTTTCTTGCCTTCTGCTAATTTTATTCTTTCGTACTACTATACATGGTACTACAATGTGAATTTGTCAACAAAATTTCACAGGGAATTCCTCAGATTTTTCTAAAAGAATATGGAAACAGTCTCTCAAATTTTGTGTTCCTCCACCTTCCCACTGGCGCTGAATGGCGAGTAGAATTGTTGAAACTCCATGGTGAGGTTTTGTTCGGCAGTGGATGGCAGCGATTTGCTGACTTCTATTCTATAGGATATGGGCATTTCTTACTGTTCAGATACGAAGGCAGTTCCCATTTCCATGTGCTTATATTTGATATGACCGCTTCTGAGATTGAATATCCATACGCTACTACTCCCACTCATGACGACAACCTTCACGAAGTTTCTGTTGGGATTTTGGATGATTTTCCATCCTCCAAAACAACAAACCATATAGACACGATCGATGTTACCACTAGTGAAGTAGTGTTCCACCCTAATGGAGCAAGCAGCTTGCCAAAAGTTGAGGACATTCAGAGTGATTTCCAACCACCCACAAAACAAGGATGATAACAAAAAACAATCCTTCTTTTAGACCTCATAATGCTTGCAGTTCCCACCTTTATGATTCCTCAATTCCAAATTTTAGGGGTAAGAAATTTTTGCTTGAGTTTTTATTTTGTATTTGATTGATGCCGCATGCTGCTGTAATCTTATCCATCCATTTCAGATGGAGCTCTAGAAAGAGCTAAAGCTTTCAAATCCGAAAATCCTTTCTTCATTGTTACCATGCGACCATCTTATGTTGGTAGTTGGTACGGTTTGGTAAGCTTTTAAATCACAATAGAGTTTATTTTTGCTCCAGAATTGGCATATCAAATCTCAACATTTTCACAGATCATGATTTTTAAAGAAAATAATCTTTTGTTTACCCATGCAGGGTATACCAGTGAGTTTTGTCAAGAGGCACTTCAAAAGGGATAACAACAAAACAACCCTTTCTGTTTCAGATGGAAGAACTTGGTCTGTCAAATACATTATGAAAAAATCCAATGTAAAATTCTCCTCTGGTTGGACAAAGTTTGCGAGAGATAACTCTTTGGAAGTAGGTGATGTCTGTGCCTTCGAGCTGATCGAATGCACCGGAACTTCACTCAAGGTTGTCATATTTCGGAACAATGAAGATGCAGGTCATGATCACCTGCAGCAGTGAGAGTAGAGCTTTTAAATTTTGTATATGGAGGCTCGATTAGGCATGATTTTGGACAAGTGTTCGGATGAATTTTGTGCTGTTTGATTGTCTTTGAACTCTCAAAATGAAATGTGGTTTGACCATGCAATTATTTTGTAGGATGAATGATATAATTTTGTTGGTATATCTCTTTTTTTCTTCATTAGCAATTATTTTTGTATCCATAAATCTGGAGTGGACCTGGAACCTGAGAAGTTGTAGTGAAAAAGAAAAGGGAGAATTATAGTTCAGATGAAAAGTGCAGAAAGGTTCCGATAAAAGTGCAGAGCTAGCGTTGACTGCCAGCAAACAAGTTGGAGCAACTAAATCTTTTAGATCAGAAAATCTTTCTTCATAGTCACTTGCCTCCATCTTATGTTGGTAGTAGCAGACATATTTATGTGGTTGAGCTTTCAACACAAAATATACTTCATTTTTGCATATGTTTGTGCATTAGGCAAAGAAATGTCACATATTTTTGCCTTGCTTCGGATAATTCTCATTAAAACCTCCACAGCCTTCTATGGAAATTGACCTGTTCAACTAGTTAGGTTTAACATGCATTTTCCCATTTCCCTTCTTCGTCTGCTTCAGGATTTGAGCTTCACAGACAGAGAGATTCTGGTTGTAAATCCTGGAAGGGCTCATTATTGTTTATTTCAACTCTTCCTCTGTAGCAGAAGAGTCTCTGTAGTTGTTTTGTTTAAAGAGGAGAAAAGGACTTGGTTATATTTTTCTTTGAAAGGTATCTATGCAAAGTTGCAAACCAAACCCAAAAGAGTATATAATTTTATGCTTTTCCATTCAAATTTTTGTACGAACCCTTGCAGTTCTGCATGCGCGCGGCGTGCCAATCCTAAAATGGCCGAGTCTGGTTTCTTGTCCTGAAGGAGGATTGCATCTCCAAGGGATGCACACCCTCCTTGCACTTTGGAAAAAGATGTTGAAACCTTTGGAAAAGATGATGAATGGAACCATTTCACAAGGTTTGAGAGACACTTCAACCAAATCAATTAAATTACTGACATGGGTTAACCCAATGAAAGATTAGAAAGTTAATAGAGACTAGAGAGGCGTGACCAATATTTAATTGGTGAAGTATACTATATTTTTTAAGTTAATTCTTTTTTTACAACCCCTTTCTACACTTTTCCCTTTTTTTATTTCATTTAAATAAAAAAATATAATGAAAAATATTTAAGAAAAAAAAAAGGGTAGAGATGGTATTTAATAATTTAATAATGACTTCTATTATAAAAATTGATACATATATAAATGAAAAATGCAAAAAATATAAAAATAAAAAATGTGAAGAGGCTCTCCCACACCCAAAAATGATTTAGTTCAAATAATTTTTTTATGCTATTAATTTTCCTCTTTTCTAATTTCTATGTCTCCTTAATTTGATAGTTAGTCTAATTCAGTACATAGCATCTAATAATTTCATCGATCCTTTTTTTAATGAGATTATGATGTGTTTATGGTACCTACCCTTTCCTTTCATTTATGCTAATGAGCCATTGAATTTATATGGATGCCGAGATACAAGATGAATCATGGTTCGAAATACCCATTTTTATGTGAATCTTTCTCTTGCTCTTTCATTATCTGTAAGATAATTTGAAATAAACATATAAATATGTGTAAAAGCTGTAATTATAAACCATGATCCAATTCCTAAAACAAATTAGTATGTAAATTCATTTAAATTCTGTTTCACTATGATTTTAAGAAATACTTTCAATTTAAAAAATATTTTGAATAAAATTTATGTGTTTGACAAAATTTTGGAAACACTTTTTTTTTTTAAAAAAATCACTTTTAATATTAAAAAATCACTTAGTTTGGTAGTGATTGTAGGAAGTGTTTCTAGCATTTTTAATATATGAAATATAAAAATTTCAAGTGTTGGAAAGATTAGAACTATTTCCTAAAATCACTACCAAACGCACTCTTATAGTGTTATTTGGAAAAACACTTAATAATTGATAAGTGATTATACTTCTACTAAAAATATTTAAAATAAAAACACTCTCAAATGCACAATAAATTAAACATCTTCTCCTACATCTCAATACATTAGAAAAAAAAAAAAAAATAGGACCAATTAAAAGACTAATCAATCCAAAAGACAAAACTCTTGGCATTTGTACAAAATTTAGATGTAAATTTTAGAAATATACTTTATCATTACAAAAATAATATTTGCATAAGAATTTAATTAAATATTAAAAAAATGTTAACAGTCATTTAAAGAGAAAAAAAGAAAGAAATAAATAAATAAAAGGAAAAAAATCCATTGCTTCTAATTGAAACATAAATTTTAAACAAATGTTCAAAATAAATTTTAAAAACCGTAAAAAAAAAAAAAAAATTATTCTTTAAAATCAAAATACAAAGTATGCTCTCATCTTTAACTTTGAAGTTGAATAGGAATCAATGGGACATTTTGATCCCAGCCGTATTAATCATCTTCTTACCTACTTACCTCTCCTTTCCATTCTTCCTTCACACCCTCACTATATCACATGAATTTGGAAAAAAAAAATTAGAAAAAGTTCAATTTATTTATTTTTGAGTTGGATAAAAGTAAATAAAAATTATCAAAAATTTTAATTGAAACTAAGCAGAAAGCTAACAATGTTTTGGAAGAGAATGTGAACGAATTATGGAAGTGCAATGGTCACTGCATATCTACAAGGACAATGGACCCATCATTTGCATTTGGCCTCGAGCAACATATATGAATTAAGAGTGTGTTTGGTAGTGATTCTATTAAGTGTTTCTAACATTTGTAACATTTGAAAATTTTCATCATTCGAGTATTAAAAATACTAGAAATACTTTCTATAATCACTATCAAATGTGCTCTAAGAATGTGTTTGGTAGCGATTCTAGAAAGTATTTCTAGTCTTTCTAATACTTACAAGATAAAAAAATTTCAAGTGTTGGAAAGTATAGAAACACTTCCTAAAATCACTACCAAACGCACTCTAAATCAAATTTGACACAATTTCATTTTCAACCTCTTTTTTTTTTTTTGCTGTAGGTTTTAGAAGCACATGACCTCCACCAAAAAGCCACAGTTTTTCAAGGTTATACACCCTTCCTTCCTTACACATGGATACTTGACACGTATTCCTCTTTCTTAACCTTTTTTTTTTCGCTTGTATTCTTTGGTAACACCATAATACCATAATATGTATTTGCTGACAAATTTCCACGGGGAGTTTCTAATATCTTTTTGAGAGAATATGCAGAGAGTCTCTCAATTTTGTATTCTTCCACCTTCCCACTGGTGTAGTATGGCGTGTGGAATTGTTGAAACTCCATGGTGATTTTTTGTTCAGCAATGGGTGGTAGTCATTTACTGTTTATTATTCTATACTTCTATAGAATATGGGTATTTGTTACCATTCAGATGTGAAGGCGATTCCCATTTCCATGTGCTTGTATTTAACATGACTGTTTCTACGATTGAATATCCTTACGCTATTGATCCAACCCTTGACCATGCCCACCACCAAGTTTCTCTTGAATTTTGGATGGTTTTCTAGCCTCCCAAACAACATAGCATGTAGACATGGTTGATATTGCCTCTGGTGAAGTGAGTTCCACCCTAATGGGGCAATTAGTTTGCCAAAATCCAAGAAAATTGAGATTGACTTTCCACTAACCCACAAAAAAAGCAAGACAAGAGGAAAGAATTCTTCTTTGAAACCTCATAATACTTGCAGTTCCCACTTATACCATTCATCCATTCTAGATTGCACGGATGAGAAATTTTTACTTGAATTTTTTGTTTTGTCATTGATTGATGATGTTGTTTGTGGGAGGCTCCCCTCCATGTGTCCCTTTTCCAACCAGAGCACCTTGACCGTCTAGCATAGGCGTGCAACCCGTCCGGATCACCACCATATCCACCTGATACCAAGAATAAGAAAGCCCTTCTTTCCCTACAGGGCTAGACAACAAAGGAAGGTCAGATCTCCCAAACTGATAGGACTTTCCAATCAAGCCTTCAAGACCCACTAGGAAGCATGATCATTCACGCTTGATGTGTGGACGGTTGATGGGACCTCCTCTAACCCTCAAGTCCATATCAGTTAATTGTTGCACAGAACCCCAAACCATCAATAAGTTGAAGAGACAGGCGACTGCACAGTCTAAGATCATGATGCGACAACTGATGGCCCCTGCCAACCTTCCAAACCTGTGATGATTGCCCAGCCGTCTACAAGACAATCATCATTACAAGAGAAATTCAAAGTGCTTAGTCAGCACTACAGTGGCACTCTCTTTAGCACTATAAAAACCCCTTCAAAAAGCATAAACAGGGTACTTACGCACACATACGCCTATATTTTCTCTCACTAAGCAACTTGAGCTATTCTTATTTAACTTAAGCTTCGGAAGGGCATGTCTGGACCACCCATCTGGACATTCTTTTGTGTAGGATAAGAGTTCATTTAGCTCATTGTTATTGGGCAAATTCTCTAAGAGGCACAAGAAAATGAGGAAGGTCATCTAACCTCCATTGAGCTAGATGAATCCAACTCCAGTTGGCTCCAAACCAGCATTAGCGTCATCTATGGGAAAAGTAATAATGTCTACACCCTCTAGAAGCCAATCATCAACTATAGGTAGCGAAGACAACTTTTTCTGGTGTGGAAGCATGGAGAAACACCAACGTGAAAATGACCGACAGATTCAGTCTTTGATAAGCCAAACAAGACGGCTAAAGGAAGAAAATGAAGAGTTATGGGCCCCTCTCAACGTCGGCAACCCTAAAACTAGCGCATAGCCTCAAGACGTACTAACGAGTTCAATAAGGCCATGACAACTTCTCTAGGCGATGTTGTGTTACCCATTCTGGCTGGCCCGATCACCCTAAATGTGCAATTCTCAATGGTAGAGAACTTATTCCTTTTCAACGCCATCATGGGATGTGCATGGCTTCATAGTATGAAAGTGTCATTCCCTCTACATACCATCAGAAGATAAGCTACCTCACTAAGGACAAACAAATTGACCTTCAGTGTAGCCAACTAGTCATGCACTAGTGCTATCAAGTGGTGTTAGACTAGGGGTTACCAATTTAGATCAGGTCTCCTGGTCATCATACTTTCCTAAAGACATCATCCGAGTAGCTATAATGCTTATAATGCTAGATTGAGTGACTTGGAAAAGGAAAAGAAATGAAGCAACAAAGATAAAACAAGTGTGGCTAAAAGAAACAAAAATGAATGGAGAATAGGTGAAATACAATTGTAGAGCTACAAAAACAACAAATGTATACCCTAAAATACCTTTAGCACCGTTAATGCAAAAAGTTCCCCGACAACGACACCAATTTTTTGGTTTTTACAAGGGTGTCTCTAGTTTAACAAAATCTGGAAATAAATTTGGCCATAAAGTTTTGCAAGAACAAAATTTTAAACCAAATTAATTGTTGAAACTCTTAACTCTTGAACCAATAAAATAAAATATATAAACTTCATAGGAAACTTGTGCTTAAATGCACTAAAGGTATGAGCTTTATGGTATGAGTGTTGATTAGAAACTCGAGAAAAAAATTGATTTTGAAACTATAGAGGAATAAGGATCCTAGAAACTAGAAAACTAAAAGACAATGAACTCTAGGGGCATAAATTTATAGAAACTTCTTTTCTCACGCTCATCCCACCAACAAGGCTCTCATTCGATGCTTACAACTTTAGGAACAAGCCATAGGTTTATACCAAAGGGGGTTCCAGTTAGCATGAGTATTACCCACCTGAATAGAAGATCAACTCGATCTAATTAATTCTTTTTGGGTTCTTGCAATTAGATGTTTTAAATGGATTCTTGCTCATATCAAAAGGTCAGTGTTTGGTTTATAAGACTAAAGGAGCTAAGGCCAAGGTTGCTTGACTTGTGGCCTTCACAACCACAATCCTTACTTCCCATAGATACTTTTTTTATCATCATAACTATGAACCTGAGTCATGGTTACTCCTTTTCGCTCCTTATAACCACTAATAAGAGTTATGATCCTTTCAACTCGATGAACTATGCTAAGATATGGAGACCTTAGCCCCTTTCACTGATTGGAGCTAAAAACATAGAAATAGAAATGTAAAATAAACTGGGACCCCAAAATAAAAGAATATTTTCAAAACTTATCTTTGTTGCAACTTTTGCTACTTGTTATAATCATAACCATCAATTTTTTAGGAATAATATGTAAGATGTATGTGATAATTGATGAATATATACTCTGATCATTTTTGCTATGCTATTTAGATACTATCTTTTATTATTTATTACTATAATTTTTATCTAACCTTCCATGTCTTGTGCAAGCACATTATGAGTTATCTATGCTATTTAGGTACTCATCTTACCTTCGCATCCTAATTCCATAAATTATGTATTTTTTTTTTATATATGATCATTATGTATTGCTTCGTATATGATTGTCAACATGTTTAGCATACCTTTTTTATTATTTGTTCGACTTGTCATGTTTGATTAAGAGATTAGGGTAAAATGCATGATGTGTGTTTTATTTTTTAAACTAACCATCGATGTCTTGTGATAGTGCTTAAGTTGCAGTTCAGGTATGCAATACAATCCTTACTTTATGATTGTGTTTTGAATTATTTTATTTGGCATGCTAGTGATAATAGACTTTCAAAATCGCCTTAACCTATCTAGGTATTCATAATCGACTAATTAATTGTCATATTTCTCTCAACTTAACTAGTAAAGATCATTTTAGGGCTTAGAGGGATATGACATCTTTGAGATACCTTCCTAATAAGTAATCTGATCCCCAGACTTAAACTTTAGTTTTTTACAGACAACTTTTCCAAAAGTCAAGAGTCATTTTAGGGGTTTTGTTCCTACTTGATTTCCTCTTTTAAAAATAAATAAAAGTAAGTGGCAACTCTCCATTCTTTTTATAAAAATCGGTTTTTCAATTTAAAAAGTGAGTCTTACTAGTCGAGTGGGAACACACGTAAAAATGCCAGTCCATACTCCTATCTTAACATTCACATGATTGCATTCTCTCCAAACAAATATTTCCATAACCTTTGTTTCTCATCTTTCATACTCATGCCTTGTACTTCTTAGCTTTTCTTTATTCTCATCATCCTCCACAAATCTCAAACTTGATTGGGGTTAACATTTTTACTTTGCCTCTTTTTATCTCCTCAAAGATCAACAAAGTCAATAGAGAACAAGCCACATTAGACAATCTTCAACATCAACCCCTAGGAATTATTTGCACTACCATCCATTGGATTGTGATCAAAATGAACAAATAAGAGGAAAATATTATTTTTTATAATTAATTAAAACATTATCAAAGAGGATTGTATCCACATTATTGTAATACAAATAATTTTATTCATTTATTTTCTTATTTTTTATTTATCTTTTTGTGAAAAATCCGAAATTTTTGTATATTACACATGTGAGATAGCCTAAATCATGGTTACGGGAAGAAACCATGGTAGAGATGCCGCTTGCGGCCTTGGAAAAAAACACGGGATATGATTCATATTCTGCGTAATATAACACTACAATATGAGCATGCTCTTTGTCTTTTTCTTTTAGTATAAAGCATAACCTTGCAACTCACAAGTTACTTTTTCTGATCTTGCCAATCACATGTTGCCTATAAGAAGAAAGAAAAAACTCCTATACTAAGTAGAATTTTCAGCAAAATTAAAGAATCAAATTTGTAATTTGCCATTTTTGATTTTCTCTTGGCTTTTAATGATAGATTTCTTTTCAAAGAAGAATAATTTCTTCAGTAACATATAAGTTTTATGCGAACAGGTGATGTTTCTTTTAATAAAGCACTTTTCCTTCTTAAATATCTGTGGGGCGTTCCTCATTTCGGCTTATGAAAAGGGGACGAGAATGAACGACTAACTAAGATTCTTTGGAGAAGATATGTGGCCTTTTATGTATATATATATATAAAACATCAAATCCGGCATCTTAAATTAAGAGAGGGACTTGGATTCTTAACTTCTCTCGGAAAGTGTACAACGACAAATATTAAATCTTTAGTGATCAACTAGATGACATTAATTGTATTTTTTTATTATTAGTAGGATTCATGTATCCCTTCAGAATAAAAAAACATGATCCATAAAATAAATTTATTAACTCACATAAACTTTTTAGGATCTAAAAGTATGTTTTCGGTTTTAGTGCTATGCTTGATTTGAGGAAAGTGATTATGAAAAAAAAAAAAAAATAAATAAAAGCCGTCTTCCTGAGCAAAGCTAGTTATTAGGAATTCTAGTGATTATGAAAAACATATTGAAAAGGAATTCTATTTTCTCTTCCCATTTTGCCCTTGCCGGTTGGTTGTACGGGAAGACCGACTTTTTCTTTTCGACTGGCTAAAAGCTAACAACGTCAGTCGCAAGAAACTAAGACAAAATTACCAAAGTGGGGAGTCTTGATGCATTACGGGCAACAGAGTAAGCTAATGGAATCACATTTAATATTTAATCAAGGAAGGATCTTTAAGATAACCAATTAATTAGCAATGACTACATTGATGATTCCCAAGGTTTTATTTTTGTATCGTGGGGTCCATTCTTGTCCTTATCCCATATCTTGAGCAAGGTATCACTTTTGGAGTAGCATGTCCTGAGAACAGAGGAGGGAGGATGGGCTAGCGGGAGTGGTATACATATATATATATATATATATATATATATATATATATATATATATACATGTAGTCTATCTGTTTGATGGTATAGAGAGGAGTGGGTGACGTTCTTACTTGTTACTCATCATCAGGAGAGGAAGAATGGTGGAGTTCACTCTGACAAAACTGTTTGACGAGGTCCTGAAAGGGCACTGGGATAACGTTGTCGACATATACGAGCACATCAAAGGAGCTGCCCAACTCAAGATCAATAGTTCTGGGGACACAGCATTGCACAAAGCCGTCTCAGATGGCCGTGAACATATAGTTGAACAACTTGTTAAAGCGCTGCGTGCCGAGGTCAAGGATGCTCTAAAACTTACGAACAACCATGGCAACACTCCTCTCCATTTAGCTGCGGCCATGGGCAATATTCCTATGTGCAAATGCATGACTGGAGAGCATATAGATCTGCTGGACCAGCGCAATAATAATGGGCATACACCCCTCTTCTTGACCGTTCTCCATGGCAAACTGGACGCTTTCATTTTCCTCTGTGAAATCTGCAAACCAAATGGCATCGAGAGGTACTATCGAGGAGGAAAGTTTGGTGCAACGATTCTCCACACCGCCATTATTGGAGAGCACTTTAGTAAGTATTTTAAATTTCAGGCCTCTTCATAGGAGGATAGCATGCATGCGTACACACACGCCCAAGTATCGGTGTCTCATGTCTTGCTTATATATATATATGTGTGTGTATGTACGTATATTTCAACACGTTGGATATTTAAATGATCAACATTAATCTTTGTTGTTGTGCTTCACAGAATTGGCATTTCATATAATGAACAATCATAAAGAGCTAATGAACTGGATGGACGAAAGAGGATCGACCCCTCTCCATCTTCTGGCCGATAAGCCTTCAGTATTCAGAAGTGGTGCTTACTCCGGCTGGCGGGAAAATATTATTTATTCTTGTAAGTAGAACTCTCTGCCAATCTCATTATTCATTTAGGCACATTACCAATAACCTTTCATATATAAAGCAGATGATTTCCTTGGTCCAGGCCTAGTGCATGCGCACAGGCATTCATATCAATTATATTTTCATATCTATTAAGGACACATAAGAACCCATGCATGTAGTATCTGCTTCAAGTCAGTACCTAACGCGCACTACTTTTCAAGGAGTTCTTGCTGTGATGGATTGGATTCCAACCTGTAACTATTACACTATATTAACTACTGCAACAAAAATTTTGTTCACATTATTAATATTATTACTTTTGCAAGGTATAACTGTCAAAGAGCTGCCAGATCTCATTCTTCCAGACGAGATCAATAACCAAACAGGTATATATCAACTTTCAAGTCAGTATCCAGTATCCACGTCCTAGCTACAAGATACAAAACACAGCGTTTTCTGTATGTATTGGATATTCTTGTTGGCAGGCGCACATTATTAATATTATTATTTTTACATGGTAAAAATGCCAACAAGCTGCCAAATCCCAATATTCTTCCAGATCATATCAACAAACCAACAGGTATATATCAACTCTCCAGTGTCAGTATCCACCTACAAAATACATAGCACATAGCTTTTTCAGTATGTATTGAATATTCTTGTTGTCAGGTGCATGTGTAGTAGGCTTGCACAACACAAATATATATATATATATATATATTCTCTTCAAATGCTCCTCTGTAGTTGCATGAATATTCAGCGAGGAATTAATGTACCCATGATGACCATGCACATTACATGCTATATACATATAAAAACTGGGTCAAGTTTTGGGTTCATCAGCTGATTTCAAAGCTGCCAGCAGGTTCTATCATTATTAAACAAATATTTAAGCAACTCCAACTCCTCTAACCCCATTCGCTACTGCTTATCGACTTTTTCTTTGGTGCTCTTGACCTTCGTAGATCAGCCACTTAGTTAAACTAAAAATGGTGCAATGTGTCTTATCAATGGGCATTTCTGCACGCTTGCCACAAGCTACATTTATACTCCCTTTGAGAAATTTAGCCAACTTTGGTTTTCTGAGTTCGGGCACCCCAGCACATCATACACCAACCACATCCTATGCTAACCACCTAGTGCCAGAGGGCAGGCTGTCCAATTTTGAGCCATTAGTTTACTCATACTTCTGTTGTTCCAAGTATTTATATGATTCATTTGCTAGTTTGTCAGTACGTTCAACTGCTATGGCATTCACAACTAAACAATTGCGATAATTGGATTTTTTTTTTATAGGTCAACAGTCAAGGAACACTGAATTTCCAAGCGATCGATGGTTTCCACCAAATTATAGAAAATGCTGCTACTTCTTGAATTTCATATATAGTGTTATATTGGTTATCTTTGGATGGGGTAAGCAATGAAACTCCTACACAATTGTTTCCATCATAGTATGACATATGATTCAATCATCAAGCTTATATATAGAGGTATGTGGGCTACTAATACTACTTAGTGGCGTGGTGCTTCTTCTTCGTAATGATGCCTTTTATTCTTGTAGTTCTTCTTCTGTAATGATAATAGTGACAATTATAACTACTTTTAGCGTAGTCATAACATCTAATCAGAAAATTGCTATTAGTATGTAGCAGGTCCATTATGAATAAAATATAATCATAAATAAAAAAAATTAAATCGTTTAAATTACTTATGGATATGAATGCTGTGACCAGGCAAGCTGGTTTCTAATTCTAGAGCTAATGGAGAAAATGCTAAAAACTCTGGTCAAGTGGGGGATGCCGAGAACCCCAAAGAACTTGAAGATGAGAGTTTATGCATCCCATGCTTTCGGTTTTCTGGAGGTAATGGAGACAATGTAAAAAGACATGGCCAGACGGGATTGGCGGGGAACGCAAAAGAACTGCCTAAAGGTGAAAGCATATGTAGGAACCAGTTTTACTTTATATATATACAAGTAGTAGTAATATAAAGAATGTAATATTATTGCCAAGTAGTAATATTATAAGCAGTAGTAGTACTAGTAGTGTAATGATGTAGTAATAGTATAATATAATTATATAATTGATAATATAACAGTAATTATAATAATAACGATAAGGACAACAACTTTTACGGTTGTCTTATTGAAAAATTACATATCTGCATTTGACAGATAAGATATGAAATATCTAATCAGAAAGTTGTTAAATTGCTGCATTAGGCCACTAGGCAGATTGGTTTGTGGAAAAAAAAATAAAAAATCAATGCATCTGGCTTCTCAAATTCCTGCACCCCCTTGGCATTGCTCATACAATGTTTGGAATCTTTGGCCTTGTTTGGCTCATACCATGTTTGGAATCTTAGGTCTTGTTTGGCTATTATTTTTTTAAAACGGCTTTCTAAGAAAAAAAAAAAAAATAGTTGCAGTTCTTAAAAAAATAAAAAATAAAATAATAGTTTTCTATTATTGAAAACAAAAAATAGTTTTCTATTATTGAAAACAAAAAAATAGTTTCTATTGTTAACCACAATTTTTTAGTGTTTTTGGAGAATATATTTTCATTATTTTCACTATTTTCACTTGTTTTTTAAGGGCTATTATAAAACATAATTATATAAATATAAAAATTGATTAAAAATAAATCGATATATGTAAAAGTCATTTTTAAAATATATTTAAAAATATAGAAGATATGTTATAAAATATTTTAGGTTATAAATAGATTTTTATTCTATAAAATATGATAGAACAATTTTTAAAAATTATTTTCTAAAAAATTATTTTAGAGAACCGTCTCCAAAAGCACTTCCTAAACAAAACTTTTGTCCCTTTATTTATTTTATGGACACAGATAAGCTGCATTTGAGGAGCAGAGAATCCAAAAAGAGACAACATGAAGGTATGTAGGATCTAGTTTTACCTTATGTTCTTCCAGGACAAGTACTTTTTATCTATACACGGTATTTGGTTGGGCATGTGGTGATGCACAAGCTTGCATCTTATACCTTACGGTAATAAATAAATTAATTAAAGAAAAAAGTAACCAAAACCCTGTAGTTCAACCTGATAACATTCCAATTAGCTAGGATGATCAAATAACTTTAATTTAAACAGTTTATTTTGAATTTTGTTTGTCCATTGAGAAGTTTCTTATACCTATTTTCATATATATACATATACAGGTGAAGATCAACTGAAGTTCCCACCAAATTATCGCACAGGCATCGAGCTGATGAAGCTTGTATTTAAACTAATGCTGATTATCCTTGGATTGAGTATGGCACCATATTCCTATCACTATCTTTCCTTCTGCTATTATGTAAAGCAATATAGATTTAAATTGTGTTTTCCCGTTATGTGGTTCTAAAGGATACGAAGAAATACAGAAGATTAAGCACATGAAAGAGAAGCACGTATGGTCTGTTCAGATCCTCAAAAAAATGCTTGAAAGTACTAGAATTTATATGTATGATGCTGGTGGAAGGTCAGGACCATCAACATCAACATCCGGTGAAGGGCATGCTTTAATGGAAGATTTCACAGAATTTCCACCAGTAGAAACTAACGGAAAGGCCAAAGATGCCGATGATAAACACGGTATGTCTCTCCTTGAGATGATAGTATTAAGTCTGGGTACCTTCAAAATGACGTAAAAAGTTGAAACAAATGATAGGGCTATTATTATTATTACCATTACTTTTGCTCCAAACAGCTTTTCCAATTTGTATAATGCACTGATATATGGAGGGTGGTAGGGTGGAGTCTCTAGCTTTTATAGTAGATGTGAACTCGTCAGCTGTACACATGATGAGTAGTGGCATCATAGATAAGTATCCTGTACGAGCTTAACAGAATTTTTCCATCTTATGCAACATTTGTGTCAAATTGCCACAGAATAAGTGGAAACTGATAATCTAACGTCTATTTTGACGATACAAATGATTTTATTTTGGCTTTACTCATGGCTCACGCTAGACCTTTTCTCTATTAGCTTAGGAATTGTCTATTGTGGTATATATTGGCAGAGCCGGGGCTGGATAGAAGTGAGACACCAATATTAGCCGCAGCAAGAACTGGTATCAAAGAAATTGTGGAGCTCATCCTCAAGCATTTTCCAGTTGCCATTCATGACATGAACTCACAGAAGAAGAACATAGTGCTGTTGGCAGCGGAGAATAGACAACCCCATTTGATTGATCTCTTAATACAGAAAAATACCAGTGAAAGTGTATTTCATACGGTGGATATTAAAGGAAACAGTGCCTTGCACCTTGCTGCAAATTACGATCCGTCTGTGAATCCTTGGACTCTTCCAGGTGCTGCATTGCAAATGCAATGGGAAATAAAGTGGTATGAGGTACGAGAACGCAATATTTTTATTAAAGGTTTTCATTTTTTTTTTTTATTCTCTACGGTTAATTTACTTTTCATCATGCTTGTGGCTCCAATTGTCATTGCACAATACAAATGAAGTACAAGGCTTTAATTTTCTTTTTTCTTTTTTCTACCAAGATACACAATGATAGAGATCCTGGTAAATAGATTATAAATAAATATCTTTAAAATTGTTTATTTTGTTTCACGCTTGCAGTATGTCAAAAGTTCCGTGGGACCAGACTTCCTCATGTTGTACAATAAAGATGGCAAGACCGCAAAGGAGATCTTCACAACCACACATAAAGACCTCGTAAAAGAAGGTGGAAAATGGCTACTTAAGACCTCGGATTCATGCTCGGTTGTAGCAGCGCTTATTGCAACCGTCGCCTTTGCAACCTCAGCCACTATTCCAGGGAGCACCGAACAAGGGAAACCAGTTCTTGGAAAGGAACTAGCATTCCAAGTGTTTGCAATTTCATCATTACTTTCTCTTTGCTTCTCGGTCACTTCCTTGGTAATGTTTCTAGCAATTCTCACATCTAGATACCAAGAGAATGAATTTAGGATAACCTTGCATACGAGGCTTCTGTGGGGTTTATCGTTTCTGCTGATTTCCATAGCAGCCGGATTGGTCTCTTTTTGCGCAGGCCACTTCTTCATTCTGAATGATCACTTGAAATCTGTGGCAGTTCCAATATATGCAGTCACCTGCATCCCAGCAACACTTTTTGCCCTGGCCCACTTGCCTTTATACTTTGATCTCCTACGTGCCATTTTTACCAAAGTCCCACTGGTTTTGTATAACGGAAGGTTTGCTACGGACACAACTTAAAATTGATTAAAGATGTTTCTAAAAGTTAGAAATTTATTCAGTTTTTAAAAGTTAATTCGAATTTTGAGTGGTTGATTTAGTTTTTATATTTAAGGAGTTTAGTCATGTTTCTATATTTTTATTGTTTGGAGTTTCTATCTTGTTACATGAAAGTATTTATAGATAATAGATTATATAATATTTGAATAAGATTAGTGGAAGACAATAAATATTTTTAATTCTTCTCAATTATTTGTATTTCATTATAAACCATTGTAAGGGTAAAAACATAAAAAGAAAGTATAATTAAATTGATACGTAAGATAGAATAGAGATATGATGTTACTTTGGAGAAGATACTTTCTATAGAGAAACTGTTGGATCTCTTTACCAAGACTTTACTTAGCAGAGTCTTTGATGGATATATATAGGAAAAAAGTAGTGTTGGGAACCCTCGATTGCTCTGTTCTTAAATCCTAGATCAATAGGGTGCATGCAATGCTACCCCTCTAGATCTAAGCACAACGAAAACATGGTATTAAAACCCAAAATAGATATCAGAGATCTAAAAATAAAGACATGACATGTGATCTAGATGTTCCTAGATCAAATCCAAGCCAATGGACATGTTGCAGGCATTGTAGAACTCGTCTAGCCAACAATCTTCCACCCAATCACTCCCCTTCATGGATCTTGGTACGAGAGAAAGGTGGGTTTCTCTCTTTCTCTCTCTCTAGAGGGTGGCTAGGGTTTTTTTCTTTGGAATTTCAGAAAAACTTAACAAGAAGACTAAAGGCTTAACCCTTAAGGGGGTTTATATAAGCTTTGCTGTGGGCTTAAGTGACTTGAGCCAAAATTGGGTTTGGGTTACCTAATCCAGTCCATTTGGAAATTAATTAATTAATTAGTCATGATAGGCTTTAATTAATTGATTAACCTATTCTAAAAAGTCAATTCATAAGATCTAGTACAACCTTACGTTTTTACCAAAACGCCTTTATGCACACTTACGAATTATATACCCAAAATACCCTTAAAATGTGTTATCAAGAAATATGAGCTCAAACGAGGACCATTAGGACCCATAAAAAATACTGGCTCCATAAGAATCTAATTTTGAAGTTCACTCAACACTCCACTAATAACATAACATAAAAGTCTACAACAATGCAACATAAAAGCCTACAACATCTCATAAGCTAGTAGCATCTCAAAAGCCTACAACATCCTATAAGCATTTTTCCAATGTCATTAAAGTTGCATAATCATCACCCAAAATGCTAATAAGGCAAAAATCATACTGCGAAATTT
This sequence comes from Vitis riparia, assembly GCF_004353265.1. Lineage (NCBI taxonomy): Eukaryota > Viridiplantae > Streptophyta > Magnoliopsida > Vitales > Vitaceae > Vitis > Vitis riparia. The sequence continues at coordinate 8,518,578 of NC_048441.1, forward strand.
GAATTTTCGAGTATTGTCCAAAAAAAGGTCATATCAACCTAGTACAAGCAAAATCCCATAATAGTAGACTAAAAACTGCGCAAACACCATAACAACTAGATATAAAGAGGGTCACGCCTTTTGCCCTTACTGTCAGAAAGCTCCACCTTGTTTATATCAAAGCTCTTGACACAAAGACACATCAACCTCACACTAGTGGGTGAGCTAAGAAAATTTGCATCACCATCTGATGCACTTAACTACTAGCTGAAGCAACTTCCAAGTCACTCCAATCATGGTGCCAACCTTGACCTAATCCTCAAACATGATAAGTTGATCATTAGCAAAGCCCTAACTCTTACAAGTAAGGAAAAAGATAGTAAAGTCTAATTAACAAACGTCAAATCTATCGCAAGTTCACATCAAATATTCAAGGAATTTTATAATCCTTCAAAATCCTGACCACATCATGGAAAGATCTAAAAAAAAAGTTACATCATCACTAGCTAAGCCTTTGATAGCTACATCGTGTACTGATTTGTTCCCAATTGGTGTCTTAGCTGATTCATGTCCAACTGGTGCTCTTTGATTGAGAGAGTAATCAACAAAATTTATAACCTATATCACCATGCATTAGGACAGCTTAGCTAATATAGCATAGTGGCTCTAGGATCGTTCATTGGGAAGGGTTTTCAACTCTCAACTGATACCAATTCAAAGTAAATTGGTGCTTTTTCATTTCAAGGTTAGCTTAAAAAGAAAACATAAAGATGTTTGAGTGAAAAGGGTTTGGTCTTAAACTAACCAAAAAGAAAGTAATGGAAATTACTTATGAAGAAAAACATTCCTTGGAGGTTTAGGTTCACAGGGGAGGTTTCTTATGCAAAAATAGAGTTCCGGTCATTTGGTTCATTTCCTCGCATTAGAGAATTAACATATAGTCAATTCTCTAACCGGTGCTGTACAGATGTATCCTTTAAATGGATTTCAGCTCTAATTCCCTCTCACTGATGCAACTTGCAATGGCTCGTGCCTCTTACCTAGCATTTGTCATTCAAGGTGATCTTTAACTTTGGACTTCCCTTCTCAAGCTCGCAAGAGATAACTAATGGATGTCTCCTTGGAGTCTAAAAGCTTACCAAGTGTTAGCAATTCTAGAAAATCCTACCTCCAAGTCACTTCCCAAAAGCTCGCAAGAGATAAACAAGTGCATCTCCATGGACGGAGATCACTGGCCTTACCAAGTATTGTCTCAAGTGACTTGAAGGTGTTTTAAGTTAACTAAAAACATAGAAATCATTAAAAGATCACACTTTCTTTTCATTCATGATTGAAACCACAAAGCTACTAATTCATGCACTTGGAACCTTTCCCGGCTACCTTAACTCCAAGGAACTAAAAGTCTAGCCACTCATTCTCTGAGGAAACTTCCTCAGAGCTTGTTTGGCTAGAAAGAAAACTAACAAGAAAACAATTATATGAAGGAAAAACAGGGCAAGTGCTCTTTAAAATATATTTCTTCCTTCTACTGATTACATAATAGATCACATAAGAGATGATATATTTGTAAAGAAAATTACAAACTATATATATAAGGTTATTCACCATTTTCCTTGCTTAAAGATTAAGGAATCCTATGATAGGTGGATTACAAGGAGACTTTGGGAATTTAGACAACAAATATCTAAAGCAAAATATCCCAAAATATCTCAAAATGTCGGTCGGAAATATCAAGAAGCTTCAGGAGAACACCGCTGCACTGTCTGCGGGTAAGCGTTACCAGAAGGTCCGGATATGTCTGACCGGAGAAGTTGAAACATCCTCTTCTCCCATCCGACTGTGAGATATCTGGATGTAAAATGTCGGCGCACGGAATTCCTCTCCGAGTGGACTGAGCTATGCTGCGCAAGGGGGACCGTCTGCGTGTGCAAGGTGTAGGGACCCCTCTCCCGGATGACACGGAGTGCGCAAGGCTATCTGGATCAACTCCATCCGGATTCCCAAAGAAGACATGTGGCGCGCTCTCCTATCCGGACTCCCTTAGGGAGAAGCACACGGCACTCTTGAACATCACACCCGGACGAGAGTATTTCCTATCCGGATATGCTGTCCGGATCATTGACTTCCGCCGCCATCCTGTCCGGACATCTTTTACTCCTTGCGTTCTGGATTTGCTTATGGCAAAGGACTTCAAAGCTTTGGTTCTTCATGTTTCTGAGCTTTCCATTGCTTTGCCATGGATTCCAAAGAATCTCTCCTCAATCTCGGATTGCTTTGGTGATTATAAAGCTATCAAAACACCAAAACTTAACACAATTTGATAAGAATTGATTGCAAGGGTCCTTAATATGTTAATTGGGTTAAAAGGTGATAACTACTACTCAAAAGTGTTTAAAAGAGTTTATTACCAGCTATCAAATAGCACTTTTTGAGTAGTAATCATGTACTTCCCAAACAATTCAACTACAATGCATGGAACAACCACAACATTAACTTAATTATTTTGGCATCTCCAATTAGATCCATGCTTACCATCAAAGTGAAGCAAAAGATAACCAAGTACAAACCAAAAAAGCTTAAAAAGTTCAATGACAAGAGACCACTTTAGAGATAAGATTTGAATAAGCACAAGAAGCAATTACTTTAGGAAGTAGAAACCTAATATGTCATTATTACTAAGTGTAGAAGCACTACTCTTATCGCCATCATTGGCACACAACCTAAAGTAGCTAAAAGGCCCTAAACTCTTTTAATGAAAAAGAAACCAGGGATGGGGGGCATTGGAGCTACAAAAACTTAGACCACTAGGAGAGTAGTTTACTTAAAAACGTAAGGGTTCACAAACTCACCTCACCCAAAAATAAGGACCATAAAAAAAGACAACGTCCTCACAAGTCGACCTAGTCGATCAACTTGTGCCTAAAAAGATGAGCCTAACTACTTTTGTCCTGATACACCTAAAAGTCAACAAAGTTTGTGACAATCTATAGAAAAAGTCTACCCCTTCACAAAATTTACTTGCATCTACACTAGAAGAATGCCTATAAAAGAAGCTATAGGCGACAAGAGGTGAGATCTTTCCCCTTCGAAAAAACCTTCTTTGTATTCAAAAAAGAAGCATAAGAATTTTCAATTAAAAATAAGAACTTTTCTAATAGGAACAATTAAACTAACGAATTAAAACAATAAACAATAAACATAAAAGGTAGATTAACAGTGAACTAAATCAAAATTAAAAACAAAAACTTTTCTAATAGAAATAATTAAACTAATGAATTAATATCATAAACACATCTAAACATAAAAAATATATTAAAATTGAACTAGATCAAAATTAAAAATAGGGACTTTTACAATAGAAACAATTAAATTAAAAAAAAGTACAAACACATCTAAACATAAAAGATAAATTAAAACTAAATCGAATTGGTATAAAAAAAAGGAACTTTATCTAATGGGATAAATTAAACTAAAGAATTAAAACCACAAACACATCCAAACTAAAAAAGAAAAATAAATTAAAACTAGATCGAAATTAAAACAAGAAATTTATTATATGGGATTAATTAAATCAAAGAACTAAAATCATTAAAACACTCAAGACTAAAAGGATGAATCAAAATGAAATCAAAGATAAATTTGAAATCGTATACTTACCTATAAACCGTTGTTTGTGGAGATTTTGTGGGCTACTCCTCTTTTTTTTATGGTTATGTGTCGGCTCCTCAAAGTTCTTTGCGCATCATCTCAAAAGAATTTCTCTCGTGTCCTCTCTGCCCTCCAAAAGAAAAGTCTCCCTGTGTCTCGATCTCTCTGCTATTCTCTCTATATATGACAGCCCACCATTATGGAATATTTTATTTCCTTTTGGGATATGTATGTGGATAAATGGAAAGTGCATACATGTGGCTCACATTGGAGACTCTCTCAAAGATGCAGCCTTTCCTTTTTAAAAAATGTGGAAAAGTCCCCAATTAGTAACGTGTGATTCCCTCAGAGAATGCGTGGAGATCCATTCCTTTTTTGGTGTGTCCTTGAGGATGTTTGGGCATTTTTCCAACATGGCCGCATGTATTTCTTCAATGGAATGTATTGATTCTTCAATGGAGTTGATGGCAGCTTGCGTGCTAATGATCCTTAGTAGTGCATGCTGATTTTCCTTGATTAAAAAAAGTGGACTGTTACTCCCCAAAAAGAACAAAATCTGGGCTGTTTTCTTGATTAAAAAAAATGTGGACTGCTACTCCCTAAAGAGATAAAAAAACTGAGTTGTTTCTTTGATTAAAAAAATGAGTGTTATTCTTATCTTTTTCCCTTTTGGAGGCTTGTATTTTGATTTTTATATAGAAAGTTCTTTTCTTTTGTAACAGAAAGTGATGTTTTAATTAGAAAGTGGTATTTTAACTTTTATGGAAAGTTCTTTTCTATTTTATATACATCATAATTCCAAAAAACAAATAAAATTAACAAACCTTTTTAAAGGTAATAATAATAATAATAACTTATCAAATTGGTATAAACAAATATATATATATATATATATATATATATATATATATTAAAAAAAACTTAACTTACCAAAAAATATATTTAAAGCACTTTAAGAAAATAACCAAATAAAATATAAAAAAATACAAAATAACTTACTAAAAAATTTATTAACGTACATATTAGTAAAAACATTTAATAGTAATCATAAAAAGAGATAAGATAATTGATCACATGCAATTTTGAAAAAACAAATAAATAGATAAAACTAAACAAATAGCTAAACAAATATAATAAATAAATAACTAAATAAATAAATAGATAAATGAATAAGAAATCAAGCTCATGCAAGTGTTAAGAAATACAAATCATGCGAATTATGCAAATCATACAGGAATTATCTAAAAGGTAACATAGGTGGGTCAAGATGCCTAAGTGGACCTAGCAAACCAAAGTGGGCCTAGATGTGCCTAAATGAGCTTAGGTGAGTCTAAGTGGGTTAAAGTGGACCTAAGTGAGCTTAGGTGAATCTAAGTGGGCTAGGTGTACCTAAGTGGGTCAAGGTGGACCTAAGTGGGCCTAGGGTGAGACTAGGTGAGCCTAACTAAGTCTAACATGAAGTGCACTTAAGTGAAGTCTAATCTAAACTTGAAGGGCAGCCAAGGTCATAATGTGGAGTCGGGTAAACCCCTCAACCAAACTCTCCAAAGTAGATCAGAGAAGGTAAGCTACATGAGTAGTTGATTCGTTCCCATCTGGTGTATCAGCTGATTCATGTCCAGCTGGTGCTCTTTGCTTGAGAGAGTAATCAACAAAATTTATAACCTATATCACCATGCATTAGGATAGCTTTAGCTAATATAGCATAGTGGCTCTAGGATCGTTCATTGGGAAGGGTTTTCAACTCACAACTGATACCAATTCAAAGTTAAATTGGTGTTTTTTCATTTCAAGGTTAGCTTAAGAAATAAAACACAAACTTTGTTTAAATGAGGTTTTGTTTAAAGCTAACCAAAAAGAAAGTAATGGAAATTACTTATGAAGAAAAATATTCCTTGGAGGTTTAGGTTCACAGGGGAGGTTCCTTATGCCAAAAACAGAGCTCCGGTCATTTGGTTCATTTCCTCGCATTAGAGAATTAACATATAGTCGATTCTCTAACCGGTGCTGTACAGATGTATCCTTTAAATGGATTTCAGCTCTAATTCCCTCTCATTGATGCAACTTGCAATGGCTTGTGCCTCTCACCTAGCATTTGCCATTCAAGGTGATCTTTAACTTTGGACTTTCCTTCTCAAGCTCACAAGAGATAACTAATGGATGTCTCCTTGGAATCCAAAAGCTTACCAAGTGTTGGCAATTCTAGAAAATCCTACCTTCAAGTCACTTCCCAAAAGCTCGCAAGAGGTAAACTAGTGCATCTCCATGGACAGAGATCACTTGCTTTACTAAGTGTTGGCTCAAGTGAATTGAAGGTGTTTTAAGTTAACTAAAAACATAGAAATCATTAAAGGATCACACTTTCTCTTCATTAATGGCTGAAACCACAAAGCTACTAATTCTTACACTTGGAACTTTTCCCGGCAACCTTAACTCCAAGGAACTAAAAGTCTAGCCACTCATTCTCTGAGGAAACTTCCTCAGAGCTTGTTTGGCTAGTAAGAAAACTAACGAGAAAACAAATATATGAAGGAAAAACAGAGCAAATGCTCTGTAAAATATATTTCTTCCTTCCACCGATTACATAATAATCATTGTAAAGAAAATTACAAACTATATATAAGAGGTTATTCACCCTTTGTTCTTACTTAAAGACTAAGGAATCCTATGATAGGTGGGTTACAAGGAGACTTTGGGGATTTAGACAACAAATATCTAAAGCAAAATATCTCAAGATGTCGGTCGAAAATATCAGGAAGCTTTAGGAGAACACCGCGACATTGTATACTGAGAGAAAAACTCTCCGGGTAAGCGCTATCAGAGGATCCGAATATGTCTGACCGGAGAAGTTGAAACGTCCTCCTCTCCCATCCGGATGTGAGATATCTGGATGTGAAATGTCGGCGGACGGAATTCCGGATGTGAAATATCCGGAGAAGGTGGAATGTTGGCCAGATTGAATTCTTCCTCCGGGTGGAATGAGCTATGTCGCAAGGGGGACCGTCTGTGTGTGCAAGGTGTAGGGACCCCTCTCCCTGATGACACGGAGCATGCAAGGCTATCCGGATCAACTCCATTCGGATTCCCCAAGAGGACATGTGGCGCGCTCCCCTATCCGGACTTCCTCAGGGAGAAGCACACGATACTCGTGAACATCACACCAGGACGATAGCATATCCTATCCGGATATGTTGTCCGGATCATTGACTAAAGTGAGCAAGCCTTGCTACGTTATTCGGACAGCCTGCCATAGACCATGTTCCATCGCCATCCGATGGTGTGTCCGGATATCCTGTCCAGACATCTTTTGCTCCTTGCATTCCGGATTTGCTTATGGCAAAGGACTTCAAAGCTTTGGTTCTTCATGTTTCTGAGCTTTCCATTGCTTTGCCATGGATTCCAAAGAACTCTCCTCAATCTTTGATTGCTTTGGTGATCAAAAAGCTATCAAAACACCAAAACTTAACACAATTTGATTAGAATTGATTGCAAGGGTCCTTAATATGTTAATTGGGTTAAAAGGTGATAACTACTACTCAAAAGTGTTTAAAAGAGTTAATTACAAGCTATCAAATAGCACTTTTTGAGTAGTAATCACTCCCCCCAACCGACATATTGCTAGTGTCTTAGCAATGAAGGAGAGAAAAATAAAAATAAACAGTACTATAATTTACAACATCATGCTGATAAAAAAACAATTTTCAAGTGGCATGATGATCTAACTCTCACATGGAACATTAAAGAAATAAAACTCAAACTTCAACAAGAGTTATCAAATAACTTGTCTAATCACAGTTCTTAAAGAGAAGGCATTATGCAAATTTAAGCTTTAAAAGAGTTTCCACTCCCAAAGGGTCAAACCTTACTCTTCCACAAAAATCTAAGTGTTATTTATTAGTTTCCGAATATAGTATGTTGAACTATCTCTCCTCCCAACCTAGTTCTTTTTCATAGCTTAGCAAACTAATCAACCTCCAATAGGTTAAGAATGCACCTCTTGTTTCACAATTTTTTTCATTGTAGGAGTACAAGGCTTAAAGGTATTATTTTCTAAATTGTCCATGTAATGGGGGTCTATCGATGACTCCCAACCAATTAAGGTTTAGGGCATCAAGTTGTAAAGATCTTTCAACCACTAACTCCTCGGATTTTACCCCGGACTTTTGAGAATAAATTTTAATACCCAAGCACCTACAGTATGTTAAACTCCACCTATTCACCCTTGTAACGAGCATTGAGGTCGGTGACTCCCAACCAATGAAGGCTTAGGGCACTAGGTTTTAAAGATTTTCACCATATACCCCTCGGACCTTGCTCGGGTTTCAAGGTAAGCAAACATTTTTTATTTTTTTATTTATTTTTTATTTTTTATTTTTTTTTTTCAAAGGCTCATTGGCCTTTAAAAGGTGTCCCAACACTATTAAATGAGGTCAAAGGTACCAAGTCTAAAAGTTTCCTAAGTCAAGAGGGAAATAGTTTTTCATCTTATAATCAAAACCTATTGTGCACAGTGTGTGAATAGCTTAGAGTGGAAGAATTAAGGTTGAATTCAATAGAAGTTTCAACAATTCATCAACTTTAATAAGCATAATACAAAATCTAAGTCAAGTAAAAAGACAAAAATTCAATTTCTCCCTTTTCATTTTTGAGAATTTTTCCTTAATAACCATGGAGAGTAGAATAAAAACTTAAAAAATTTTAAAATTAAGCAAAAAAAAAAAAAAACTAAATTACCAAAATAACTTAGCATTATTAACAATACTTCCTTCCTCAACTCTCCCCCCAACCAAGCTGAACATTGTCCTCAATGTGAAAAAAGCGATTGAAAAATATGGAGGAAGTGGTACCTCCTGAGTGACGTGGAGTGATGGTGTGGAAATGATGGCTCAGCTGCCTCTCCTATAGGAGGCTCCTAATAAGGCATAGGCTGATCAACAAAAGGAGGGGCCTGTGATGGCTTTGATGAGCTGGGAATGGCATCAGCTCGGAGTAGCTTCTTTTGATTTTCTTGTAATTCCTCCTTGACTTTAATCATTTAAAAAGTTATTTACAATTAACATAATTTTAGACCAAAATTACAATCAAATAATTTACAAAACTTAAAAATTAATCTATTTAACAAAATTATGGACTTTGGTGAAACCAAGTACATCTAACCCTTCTCTGATCAGGCTTTTTGTGGCTCAAGGAGGTTGATTTCCTCCTTTTCTGGCTTGAACGGCTCAATGAATGGCTTGAGACGATGACCATTGACTCTAAAGGTGTCTATGTCATTGGAATTTAGTAATTCCACCACTCCATTGAGATGTACTTGGTGAATAATGAAAGGACCTATCCACCTTGACTTGAGCTTCCCTGGAAAGATATGGAGCCTTGAGTCGTAGAGTAGGACTCTTTGTCCTTTCCGCAATTCTTTGTTGGAGATTAGTTGATCATGCCACTTCTTCATCCTCTGTTTTGCAACTTTGGAATTGATGTAAGCATCATTTCTTAATTCCTTCATCTCATTAAGGTCTAAGCACCTCTTTGCCCTAGCTCTGATCAAGTCCATGTTCAACCTCTTGATTGCCCACCAAGCCTTATATTCAACTTCCACAGGGAGGTGGCATGCTTTGCCATAGACGAGATGGTAGGGGGACATGCCAAAAATAGTCTTATAAGATGTTCTATATGTCCATAATGAATCATGTAGCTTATAGACCAATCTTTTCTACTTGTAATCACCACTTTCATCAGTATGTTTTTTATTTCCCTGTTTGCTAGCTCCACTTGCTCGGAAGTTTGAGGATGATAAGGTGTAGCTACCTTATGCTTCTTTCATACTTGGCTAATAGGGTTTCAAAAGGTTTGTTGCAAAAATGAGTACCTACATCACTGATTATGGCCTTGGGCACCCCAAATCTTGAGAAGATGTTCTCCTTAAGAAATTTGAGAACTACCCTGTGATCATTATGTTTACAAGGGATTGCCTCCACCCATTTGGAAACATAGTCCACCCCCACCAATACATAAGAGTTACCAAAAGACATTGGGAAAGGTCTCATGAAGTCAATACCCCAAACATAAAAAAAGATCAACTATAAGGATGGGGTTCATGGGCATTTGGTTTCTTTTTGTAAGCTTCTCGAGTCTTTGGCATCTATCACAACTCCTACACATAATGTGGGAATCTTTGAAAAGCGATGGCCAAGTAAACCCTGATTGCAAGACCTTCATGGCTGTTTTTTGATAGGCAAAGTGGCCTCCACAGGCATTCTCATGGCAATGGCTGAGGATCCCTTGTTGCTCTTCTTCAGGGACACACTTTCTTATGATCTGATCAGCACAGTACTTGAAAAGGAAAGGCTCTTCCTAATAATAAGCATGAATCTTTGCAAAGAAGTGCTTCCTGTCTTGCGCTTTCCACTCACTTGGAACTTCACCAGTAACCAAATAGTTAGCAATATGAGCATACCAAGGAGCTTTCTCTAGCAACATAAGTGATTCCTCAGGAAAGTCATGATTAATAGGTAATACATGGGAATTATGTGTTATAGCCAACCTTGAAAGGTGGTCAGCTACCACATTCTCCACCCCTTTCTTGTCTCTGATTTGGAGATCAAACTCTTGTAACAAAAGAATCCATCTAATCAACCTTGCTTTTGCATCTTGCTTTGTTAATAAATACTTCAAGGCTGAATGGTCAGTGAAAACAATGATGAAAGACCCTACCAAATAAGCACGAAACTTGTCTAAAACAAACACCACAACTAACAATTCTTTCTCTGTAGTTGTGTAGTTTCTTTGAGCCTCGTTCAATGTTTTGCTTGCATAGTAGATCACATAGGGCTTCCCATCTTCTCTTTGGCCAAGTACAACTCCTATAGTAAAGTCACTAGCATCACACATTACTTCAAAGGGTAATTGCCAGTTAGGAGCCCTAACTATTGGAGCAGTTGTCAAAAATTGCTTCAATTGATCAAAACTCTTTTGACATCTTTCATCCCAGACAAACTTAGCATCCTTAGCTAAAAGTTCACAAAGAGGCCTTGAAAGCTTAGAGAAGTCTTGTATAAATCTCCTGTAGAACCCTGCATGGCCAACAAATTGCCTTACTCCTTTTACAGTGGTTGGGGATGGCAACTTGGCAATAAGTTCCACCTTTGCTTTTTCAACTTCAATGCCTTTCTCGGAGATGATATGGCCAAGGACAATTCCTTGACGTACCATAAAATGGCATTTCTCCCAGTTGAGCACTAAGTTTTTTTCAATGCATCTTTTAAGAACCGCTTCTAAATTTACTAAGCATTCTTCAAAAGTACCTCCATATATGGTGATATCATCCATGAAAACCTTCATAATTCGCTCCACCATATCACTGAAGATACTAAGCATACATCTTTGGAATGTTGCAAGTGCATTGCATAAACCAAAAGGCATTCTTCTGTAGGCATATGTTCCAAACGGACAAGTGAAAGTGGTCTTCTCCTGATCTTCAACATCAATTTCAATTTGGAAATACCCTGAGTACCCATCCAAGAAACAATAGAAAGGATGGCCAGAGACTCTCTCCAACACCTGATCAATAAACGGGAATGGAAAATGATCTTTCCTTGTGACAGCATTCAATTTCCCGTAGTCAATACACACCATCCAACCTGAAGTGAGACGTGTAGCAATTTCTTCTCCTTTTTCATTCTGAACCACAGTAATCCCCGACTTCTTTGGTACCACTTGAGTAGAACTCACCCAAGGGCTGTCAGATATGGGATAAATAATACCCGCTTGGAGTAGCTTCAGTACCTCAGTTCGCACCACTTCTTGTAAATGAGGATTCAATATTCTTTGAGGTTGACGAATTGGTTTAGCTTCTTCCTCCATATATATGTGATGTGTACAAACCAAAGGACTGATTCCTTTCAAGTCAGATATTTGCCATCCTATTGATTTCTTGCACCTCTTAAGAACTTCAAGTAGAGAAATCTCCTGATAACCAGTAAGAGATGAAGATATAACAACAGGACATTAGTTATTTTCTTCCAGGTACGTATATTTTAACTCCATGGGCAGAGGTTTCAAATTGAGCTTCGGGATTTCTTCTGTTACATCATCTTGTCCTTCCTCTTTATTGAATAAAGGTAGGATCTCTTCTTTCCTCCTCCAACCTTGTAGAGTAGCAAGGACATTAGCGGGTTCAGACAACCCTTCTTCAAGATCCTCAAGACTTTCATTCAACTTGTCTTGCATATTCTGATCACAATGCTCCTCCACTAGAGTGTCAATAATGCATACCTCTTCTGGACCTTCTTCTTCTTCTGGAGTAATTAGCTTCTTTGACATATGAAAGATATTAAGCCTCAAGTGTCATGTTGCCAAAAGTGAGTTGCATAAGTCCATTCCTACAATTTATGATTGCATTTGAAGTAGCAAGAAATGACCTTCCAAGGATGATAGGAACATAATTAGCTTCCTTAACTAAATGATCAGTATCAAGAACAACAAAATCTACTGGATAGTAGAAATTATCAACTTGAACTAAAACATCCTCAATTATCCCCCTTGGAATTTTCACTGACCTATCAGCTAAAGATAGAGTGATTGATGTTGGCTTTAATTCACCAAGTCCCAATTGCTTATAAACAGAGTATGGTAACAAATTCACACTTGCTCCCAAATCTAACAAAGCTTTTTCCACTACCTTTCCTCCAATCATGACTGAAATGGTAGGACATCCCAAATCTTTGTACTTCAAAGGAGATTTGCATTGTATGATGGCACTCACTTGCTCAGTCAAGAAAGCTTTCTTATTCACATTCAACCCTCTTTTGATAGTACATAGGTCCTTTAGGAACTTTGCATATGATGGAACTTGCTTAATCATATCCAGCAATGGAATGTTGACCTTCACTTGCCTCAATACTTCAAGGATTTCTGATGCATTTTTTATCCCTTTTTTCCCATGCAAAGCTTGAGGAAAAGGTGGAGATGTGCGTTTCTTCATCAATTCTTCCTTAATAAGCTCTTTCTCCGGATTTGCATTCATTGTTGAATCACGGTCCTTTTTCCCTTCACTGATATCTTTCTTCTTTCCTTTCATTTCCTCCCTCTTCTTTGTCTCTTCTTCTTCCTTCTCTTCAACATATAGCTTGGGTGTTGGTGACTCAACCTTTTTACCACTCCTTAGAGTGATCAAGGCTTTAACATCTCTCACCTGTGAAGATTCTCCCTCATGAGTTTCCACTTCGTGGATACCATTGGGGTTTTGGTGAGGTTGAGAAGGAAATCTACCCTTCTCTTGCATTGTGTTCAAATTAGTGAGCCTTGAGATTGAGTATTGGAGATTATCTATCTTCTGAGATAAGTCATTTTGCATCCCATCCATCATTTTGTTCAAAGCATTCTCTACACTGTCAATTCTTTGACTGAGTTGAGAATTGATGGATTTTTGTTCTCCAACAAAATCTCGCACAACCTTGCTGAGATTCACTATTGCTTGTTCAAGACTTGAAGCTTGTTGGGATGGTTGAGATGGTTGAGCCGACTGTTGGTACTGAGGTGCTCTTGGCTTCCATGAAAAATTTGGATGATTCCTCCAACTTGAGTTGTAAGTATTGCCATACGAAGCATTGTTATTGGGCTTGAATTGTCCAATGACATTTGCTATGTCTCCAAACATTTCTCTAGCAACTGGAATTGTAGGACACTCCTCCACCAAGTGTTCATAAGATTGACAAATTGAACATGGCTTTACTTGCACTGGTGTTTCAGCAATAGCTTGCACTTCATGCATCTTTTTCAGTTCTAGCTCCTCCACTCCTCTTGTCATAGATGCAAATTTTGCTTTCATATCAACATCTTCATTCAAGGTGTACATCCCAGCCTTAGCATGAAAAGCATTTGGTTGAGACTTCATCTTTCCCACTTCTCCTTTATGCGGTTCATCCCATCCCCTTGAGACTTCAGCTACATAACTCAAGAAATCCATAGCTTCCTCGGGATTCTTACTCATGAACTCCACACATTGTTTCGAGGAGTTGCTTCATTGAGGAAGACATCCCATCATAGAAATAACTCACCAATAGCCATGTATCAAAGCCATGGTGAGGACAAGCATTAATGGCTTCCATGTATCTTTCCCAACACTCATAGAATTTCTCATTCTCTTTAGCTGAGAAGTTTGAAATTTGTCTTTTCAAGCTATTTGTTCTGTGAGTAGGAAAAAACCTCTTGAGGAATTCAGCTTGTAAATCAGTCCAAGTACGGATACTCCTTGGCCTTAAAGAATTAAGCCAAATCTTGGCCTTATCCTTTAAAGTAAAAGGAAATAATTTAAGCCTCATCAGGTCGATAGAAGCTCCTTCCTCTCTGAATGTATTACAAACATCTTCAAATTCCTTGATATGGGCATAAGGATTCTCACTTTCCATTCCATGGAAAGTTAGCAGAAGTGGCACAATATGGGGTCTTATCACTAGCTGCTCTGTAGGGGGCACTATACATGATGGTGCACTCATACGAGGTGGATGCATACGGTCCCTCATTGATCTGAATTCATTGGGATTGTCCTGATGACCATGGTGACTATGCTGATCCTCAGGTGTAGTTTCCATGATGTTCAAGATTACTTCCAACTCCTTGTTAAGAGGTGTTTCAAATTTAACAAGTCTTCCTCCACAATCTCGTATCCACTTTGGCATACACAACTAGTATCAATTGTAACAAAGAAAAAAAAAAACAAAAATAGATGAAAACAAAAACAAAACTACCAAAAAGAGTTCGATTAACTAAAACTAAATTAAAAACTATGCTAGAATATAAACGAGTAAAGGAAACAACTAAAAGAGTTAGTAAAATGATAGAAAATTCACCAAACTTGTGATGAAAACCACAAGTACACTGAAATAATATCACTATGAAGTTGGCACCTTCCCCGGCAACGACGCCATTTGATTCATTCCCATCTGGTGTCTCAGCTGATTCATGTCCAGTTGGTGCTCTTTGCTTGAGAGAGTAATCAACAAAATTTATAACCTATATCACCATGCATTAGGATAGCTTTAGCTAATATAGCATAGTGGCTCTAGGATCGTTCACTGGGAAGGGTTTTCAACTCACAACTAATACCAATTCAAAGTTAAATTGGTGCTTTTTCATTTCAAGGTTAGCTTAAGAAATAAAACACAAACTTTGTTTAAATGAGGTTTTGTTTAAAGCTAACTAAAAAAAAAGTAATTGAAATTACTTATGAAGAAAAATATTCCTTGGAGGTTTAGGTTCACAAGGGAGGTTCCTTATGCCAAAAACAGAGCTCCAGTCATTTGGTTCATTTCCTCGCATTAGAGAATTAACATATAGTCGATTCTCTAACCGGTGCTGTACAGATGTATCCTTTAAATGGATTTCAGCTCTAATTCCCTCTCACTGATGCAACTTGCAATGACTCGTGCCTCTCACCTAGCATTTGTCATTCAAGGTGATCTTTAACTTTGGACTTCCCTTCTCAAGCTCACAAGAGATAACTAATGGATGTCTCCTTGGAGTCCAAAAGCTTACCAAGTGTTGGCAATTCTAGAAAATCCTACCTTCAAGTCACTTCCCAAAAGCTCGCAAGAGGTAAACTAGTGCATCTCCATGGACGGAGATCACTTGCTTTACCAAGTGTTGGCTCATGTGAATTGAAGGTGTTTTAAGTTAACTAAAAACATAGAAATCATTAAAGGATCACACTTTCTCTTCATTAATGGCTGAAACCACAAAGCTACTAATTCTTACACTTGGAACTTTTCCCGGCAACCTTAACTCCAAGGAACTAAAGTCTAGCCACTCATTCTCTGAGGAAACTTCCTCAGAGATTGTTTGGCTAGTAAGAAAACTAACGAGAAAACAAATATATGAAGGAAAAACAGAGCAAATGCTCTATAAAATATATTTCTTCCTTCCACCGATTACATAATAATCATTGTAAAGAAAATTACAAACTATATATGAGAGGTTATTCACCCTTTGTTCTTACTTAAAGACTAAGGAATCCTATGATAGGTGGGTTACAAGGAGACTTTGGGAATTTATACAACAAATATCTAAAGCAAAATATCTCAAGATATCGGTAGAAAATATCAAGAAGCTTCAGGAGAACACCGCGACACTCTATACTGAGAGAAAAACTCTCCGGGTAAGCGCTATCAGAGGATCCGGATATGTCTGATCGGATAAGTTGAAACGTCCTCCTCTCCCATCTGGATGTGAGATATCCGGATGTGAAATGTCGACGGACGGAATTTCGGATGTGAAATATCCGGAGAAGGTGGAATGTCGGCCAGATTGAATTCTTCCCCCGGGTGGAATGAACTATGTCGCAAGGGGGACCGTCTGCGTGTGCAAGGTGTAGGGACCCCTTTCCCTGATGACACGGAGTGCGCAAGGCTATCTGGATCAACTCCATCCGGATTCCCCAAGAGGACATGTGGCGTGCTCCCTTATCCGGACTCCCTCAGGGAGAAGCACACGACACTCGTGAACATCACACCTGGACGATAGCATATCCTATCCGGATATGTTGTCCGGATCATTGACTAAAGTGAGCAAGCCTTGCTACGTCATTCGGATAGCTTGCCACAGACCATGTTCGGCCGCCATCCGATGGTGTGTCTGGATGCCCTGTCTGGACATCTTTTGCTCCTTGCATTCCGGATTTGCTTATGGCAAAGGACTTCAAAGCTTCGGTTCTTCATGTTTCTGAGCTTTCCATTGCTTTGCCATGGATTCCAAAGAACTTTCCTCAATCTCTGATTGCTTTGGTAATCAAAAAGCTATCAAAACACCAAAACTTAACACAATTTGATTAGAATTGATTGCAAGGGTCTTTAATATGTTAATTGGGTTAAAAGGTGATAACTACTGCTCAAAAGTGTTTAAAAGAGTTAATTACAAACTATCAAATAACAATTTTTGAGTAGTAATCAGTAGTAATGGGCCATCAAAGAATCACTGTGGAATATTGGAAGTGAACTTAAAGACATGTGTTAAAGGGACAAAATGGAGGGTCTACACCTAGATCTCGTAGGGTGAATGTATCTATTCCTAGGGCTCTCTATATCTAAAGAAACGAAAAATAATGGCTTCAAAAAGCATTGTAGAATAAAGATCTAGAGATTTGAAACTCATACATGTGATCTGGATGTTTTGAGATCAAAATCCATTCGTTGAAGAACATGCTTGGAAAAACTAGAGTCTCTCTCCTCATGCTATTGCCCACGTGCGCATCCTGTGTGATTCTCGTGCATGCGGTCTATATGTGTCCCAAGTGATTCCCGTGCATGCGGTCTATATGTGTCCCATGTGATTTCCGTGCACGTCCCATGCGATTCTTGTGCACATGGTCTATGCGGGTCTTATGCGCTATAGCCTTACATCCAAGAAGGTCTCGTACACCTAAGATCTTCCACTCAATGACTCAAACCACCATCTTGGCACTCCAAAGTGTGGGCATTGGAAGGGGGGAGGCTATGACGCTTTATTTCTTTCTTTCTCTCTTTCAGGTGGAAGACAACTCTCACCAAAGGTCATTAGGAAACCCTAACCCTTAAAGGGGTATTTATGGGATTGCCCGTTGAGCTAAGTGACTTAAGCCCATCAAGGCTTAGGTAACTTAATCTAGCCCAAAATGGATCCTAATTGATTAATTAACCACATAGGGTCATCTAATTAATCAATTAGCCCAATCCAGAGACCTTATGAAAGCTTTCGTAATTATCAAAATGCCCTTATACACAAAAATGAACTTAGAGCCAATCCAACCTTATAAACCGTGTCATAATGATATATAAGCTCATAATGGGGACCATTATGACCCATAAGTGTAGTGGCTCTCCCATAATCCAATTCTAAAGTTGATTCAACATTCCACTAAAGAGAATCAATACCCTATGTAAATAACGACACAAAGTTCAGGTCCATGACCTATTATTCATTGCATGCAAACTCCTCATGAACTGTTGTCCATAATCTAACAAAGTAATGTTATCATCTATCAAGATTACTTCTCCAATCCTTGAGTTATAGATCCCACTTATTATGTGATCAACTAATATACCCTAGCTCCAAGGATAATATGTTAAATCTACTAAAGGAATTACTATGACCACATATTTCATGATCACATGTCCTTTAGATCACTCACAAGGACACACCGTCTCAATCCCATGAGATATCATAGTGTCTCTATTGAGAATACCTGTTGCCACCAACCTCCATCAATAGTGACTCAATTCATAGGGCTATATGACCACTTTAAGGTCTCACCCATAGGTCAAAGCCTCCTATTGATTTTGGCATAGGCTCAATATCCTCTCAAGGTTGAGAATCCACGCAGTATAGTAGCTTAGTGAATTATGACAATTGATAGCCTTGCATCATGATTTACCGTAGGTCATGTCCAATATGCATCACCTATACTAGTGCACTCACCATGGGAAACCCATCCCGATGGCTAAGATAAACCATCCCTTTGATTACTACTCAAAAAGTGCTATTTGATAGCTTGTAATTAATCCTTTAAAACACTTTTGAGTAGTAGTTATTGCCTTTTAACCCAATTAACATGTTAATGCCTTTTGCAATCAATTCTAATCAAATTGCCTTAAGTTTTGGTGTTTTGATAGCTTTTTGATCACCAAAGCAATATGAGATTGAGGAGAGTTATTTGGAATCCTTGGCAAAGCAATGGGAAGCTTAGAGGCATGAAGAACCAAAGCTTTGAAGCCCTTTTCCATAAGCAAAGTTGAAATGCAAGGAGGGGAAGCAAAGAGTAATCTGTCATGAAGCATTCTTGATGACAGTCATTTCAGCCACTTTTGGAGCACTTCCTGATGTCCAATTTATGTATACTATATGTCATTTGAAATCTTAGGAAGTCAACAATCCAATGCTTCAAACCTTGTACGATTTGGAGCTGAAATGAGGAAGTTACAGCCTTTGGAAGACAACTGCTCCAAGCTGAAGGAAGGATTCAGAAAAGTGCTGCGAAATCACCCTTTTGTTGCGAAATGATTTCGCAGCCTTTTTGCACAGTGCTATGGATTTCCCTTGAAGTTTCACGACGCGATGGAAGCTAAACACCACAAGATGAAAGCCAACTTCACAGCGCTGCGGAATCAGCCTTTTGCTGCGAAGTAATTTCGCAGCCCTTTTTGTTTGTCTGCGAAATTTCGCAGACCTCTTTTTCACCTGCGAAATGGTCCTTAGTGCTTCCCGATATTTGTAACCGACACTTGGAGATATTTTTCATTAGATTTTTGTTGCCTAAATCCCCAAATTCTCCTTGTAAGCCACCAATTATAGGATTCCTTAGCTTTTAAGTTAGGAAAATGGCTAAATATCCATGTAATAGCTATTAATGTAATTTTGGTATAATTATAGCCTAAGGAGTCTGTTTTGAGGGTGATGAACCTTTTGTAAAAGTTTCAAAGGAAGTAAAATACAGAGCTTGAGCTCTACCTTACCTTCTCACTTTGATTTTTTTTTCATTTACTAAGTTATGCACTCTCTGAGGAGCTTTCCCCAGAGAATGAGTAACTAAACCTTTTAGTTCCTTGGAGTTAAGGTTGCCGGGAAAGGTTCCAAGTGCAAGAATCAGAAGCTTTGTGGTTTCAGCTATGAATGAAGAGAAAGTGTGTCCCATGAATGGTTTCTATGTTTTTAGTTAACTTAAAACGCCTTGGAGTCACCTGGGCCAACACTTGGTAAGGCAAGTGATCTCTAACCATGGAGATGCACTAGTTTACCCCTTGCGAGCCTCTGGGAGGTGACTTGAAGGTAGGATTTTCTAGAATTGCCAACACTTGGTAAGCTTTTGGACTCTAAGGAGACATCCATTAGTTATCTCTTGCGAGCTTGTGAAAGGAAGTCTAAGGTTAAAGATCATCTTGAATGGTAAAGGCTAAGTGAGAGGCTCGAACCATTGCAAGTTGCATCAGTGAGAGAATTAAAGCTGAAATCCAATTGAGGGATGCATTTGTGCAGCACCTGTTAGAGAATTGACTATATGTTAATTCTCTAATAATAGGAATTGAACCAACTGACCGGAGCTATGCTATTGCATGAGGAACCTCCCCTGTAAACCTGAATCTCCAAGGAATGCTTTTATTCTTAAGTAATTTCCATCACTTGCTGTGTTGTTGATCTAAGTCCAAACCTTTTTCAACCAAAGTTTGTGTTTTATTTCTTAAGTTAATCTTAAAATGAAACAACACCAATTCACTTTGAATTGGTATCATTTTCAGCTTGGAAACCCTTCCCAGTGAACGATCCTAGAGCCACTATGCTATAGTAGCTTTTTCTTTGCTACCCTAGTTCATGGTGTTATAGGTTACAAATTTTGTTGATTACTCCCGCCATCAAGGAGCACCAGCTGGACCCGAATCAGCTGAGACACCAATTAGGCATGAATCACCCTCTAATTAAGAGGTGGTGCACTATAGTCTTTATTAGATTGTCCAAATCTATGAATCGACTATGGACAACTTATCTACTTACAAGGAACCTATGACTTGTATCTTCTACGCAACTTCTAATACACACAAGTCATGAACAATATAAGAGACATGAGCTAAATGCTCAAATCAATGTCAATACACCAAATGGATACCAAGGGGATAGTTAAGTCTAACTTTGTTACGTTATGTCTTGCTTTTAGGGGCTCAATCCTAACATACTCCTACTAACCCCAAAAGCAAACTGGGAACAACAAAAAGATTCTACTTCACAGTCATATCATCTCCTTATAATATCACCTCCCTGTACTATTGCATAATAAGGTAACAGTTTCTCTTTATGTGTTTCATCTTCTAGTGTTACTTTAGTTTTTTAGACTATGCACCATCTCATTGTTATCAAATAATAGTATCTTAGACGATATAGCCAAGAGAACTACCTGTAAGCCAAAAGGTTTCTTTTGTTACTATATAAGTAACAAAAACCGCTTAGAGTGTACACATACTTAGAAGTAGACTTGTGAGAGTCCTTATCAAACTAAAAGTCAAATTTCCCAATAAAAAAGGAGTACCAACTCATCACAAAGACTCACAAATATTTGACATCGACCCAAAGCTCTAATTAGGAAATAGACTAATATCTACTCATTATTCCTACAACAAAGCAAATATTTGATCTAGCACATAGCATCACATACTTAAAACTATCCCTTGCAAATGTATAAGATACCATCTTAGTGCGATCTCTCTCCATAAATATCCAAGGACATCCTAAGAAAGACAACTCCAAATCTAAAGAGTAACAAACCCTTTTTAGAGTTTTGCATCATGTACTTGACCAAATGCTCCTCTATATAGGTGACATGGTGCAATTTTCCTATTTTTACATTCCTAAAGGACCTTAAGCCCAAGAATATATTATGTCTTCCTTTATATTTTCATCTAGAATTGATTAGACTACCAGATCTTGACTAAGACAGTATCCCTACCTCATATCCAATGAGTAGATTGCCATCTACTTGCAAGATCTTAGAGCATCACCACACTTTCTTTTGCCTTCTTGTACACACAAGGCCCTTGTTATGAAAATGTTTGGTTGTTAGATATGAGTAAACTAATGGTTTTGAGTATGACCACTGTTGAAAAGGTTTTCCATAGTTAAAATAAAGTTTCAAACTATAACCTTTAGCTACAGTCTTAGCTACATAAAACTCAAGCTTTACATCTACTCTTGTTTTCCTCTTGTAGACCAACTTACAACCATATCCCTTTAGGTGCTTCTACAGGAACCCAAAGTATGTTACAATACAAAGATTCTAACTACTTCTTCATAGCTCCTTGCCTTAAGTGGGCATAAACACTACTTACCACTTCATCATAATCTATGGGATATAAACCTCCCACTATGATGAGGCACTGGTGTACTAGAAATCATAGGAATGGTGTACCTTTAACCCTTTAGATCCATAGTATCTTATGCAATGTGGCACTATCTTCTAATATATCATTCAATCTATATCATTGTTTACCTTATTACTAATCATATAGTATTTATAAAAAAAAATCTGACATTTATGTCAACCAATATCTTCTAATGACCTTGACTATAAAGATAATAACCTAAAAATCCTTTTAGATATCCTATAAATTGATATACCTCATAAGAAAGAAATGTATTACATAGTCTATAAGACATATCTCCAAAAGAATATGGGAAAAGATGAGAAACCTATCCACGATCCCACTATGTCTTTCCAAGTTTGATATCTTCCTTTCACCTCTCCATTTTGCAATAGAGACCTTGGTGCACATAATTGGGAACTAATCCCGTACTCCAACGGAAATAATCAAACTTGCTAGACATATCACCTTGATTTAATCAAAGTGAATTGGTATGTACACCCAATAGGTTATCCAATTCCCTCTTAAATACAATGAAAGTATCCAAGGCATAGGATTTCCTATGTACATATCCAAACCTAGAGTAATCATCACTAAAAGTGGTGAAATACCCATACTCTCCTTATGCATGGACACTAAAAGTTTCATACATGTTAGTATGCACTAACTCCAAACATTCCTTGGCTTTAGTCCTCTTGATCATTTTACCATCTATATAGGATTCGCAAACTAGAAAAAGATCTTCTAGAATCAAAGAGTCCACACTTTACCAGTCTTTGGATCCTATTTAGATTAATATGACCTAGGTCTATATTCCAAATGTTTAAATAGTGCTAGGTTTAATCTATAGATCTGACTATTCTCATCACTTGGCAAAGTGATAACGAAAAACATATAAAAGAAGAATATATTACCTCTAACTAACCTGCATAACTAACATTGAATTTGAAGCCACGATAAGTATAATCCCATCATTTAACTTTCTCATTTATTGAATATCCTATAAGAACTTATAGGCAGTATAACCTTGGAATCTATCCACCATAAATGGTGAAATCCACCACTAAGTATTCAACAATGAGAAAATGATGCATACTTTCCCTTTTCCTTTAGGTAAACTGGGAATTCCTTTTCTAGTATCCTAAAAGGTCACAAAGGAATCACTTGCCCCTGAGCTTGCTCTCTTATTCCTTCTCTTGAACTTTCCTTATTTGGTGTTGTTGTTCTTCTTCTTGATAGAAGAACATTTTACTTCCATATGAACACCTTGTAATCTTTGAGAATCTCCTTAGCCATCTCAAAGGAAAATTTCAAGGTCTTTAAGATCATATGAATGTGCTCATAATAGTCCTAAGTGTAGCTTGTCAAAGCTAACCTACCCTTATCACCAAATAACCATTCCAAACTAGAAAGAGAATATCAAAGTCTCTTGTAATAGAGATGTGTTGCTATTGCAACACATTATCCAAAGATCCAAGTATTAGACACTTGATCTTTTGATCCATCTAATACCACCTTGATATATCACTATTTCCTTTTACTATGTTAGTTCATAAAGAATATCTAGCTCTACTTAAACTAGCTTTATGCAATTAGTTACTATATCTAGAATAAAATTAAGTCCAAATGATTAGTTAGGCTTGCTCAAAAGCGAGAAAGAGAGTGATTATAAATAACTAACATGATATTTTTAACAAAGAATATAACCAAGTACATGACATAATTGAGCATTCAAGGCAATTGGTAATTAATTTAGTAAAAATGTAGCGCTCTCAAACTACATGTTCTTTTGCAAGGTATCCTAGTATCATAAGAATCAAGCCTATGTGGGGTAGGTCATGACCTTATAACTAGTTAGAGACTCTCTCAGATTGATCTCTTTGCCTTAACCATAAAGGTATCTAAAGGTAAAATCAACATACCTTTTATTTGGCCTATGAACTATGCAAGTGGGACCATGTGGGGCAATTCTACCACTTCATATCCAATGTCAAGTGTATAACCATTGTCCTTATACCATCAATGTCACGAAGTAAAGAACCCTACCGTGGGGATGGTCGCTCCCACTATAGACATATTTAGTCTCATCCATGTGCAGAGTTTATATCTCTTGATTCTTAGGGCTAACCCACCGTCAGGGCGGTGATGAACCCAAATCAAGATGGGCTTGAAAATGAAGGTTGTGGGTTTGCCTAAGGCCCTCTCTCACTTAATCTTTTGAGATGTATAAGGGCATTTTAAAACCATAATATTTAAGAGGTGTGTTCATAGAAACTATGGTCATAATAGTTCCTTAAGTGAAACTTGACATAGGCTCTTTGAGAGCTAAGACATGTCAATTGAACACACAATAGAAAGATTTGTAACTCAAGGATAATAGAGGTAATCTTGAAAGGTTAATAGTTTTCACCTTGTTAGACTACAAATATCAATCCATGGGAATAATGAACATAATGGATGGTAGGTCACAAACCTGAGCATATAGTGTCTCGTTGCTATTTACATAGGATACTTGAGTTCAATTGATTTTCTATAGTAGGATGTTGAATCAACTTTAGAATTGGATTTTGAGGGAGGCAGTACTCTTATGGGTCCTAGTGGTCCCTGCTTTAAGCTCATATACCTTGTTGGCATAGGTTATGAGGGTTGGATTGGCTTTAGGTTCACTTTTGTGCATAAGGGCATTTTGATAATTACGTAAGGTTGCATAAGAATAAGTAAACAAGGTCTCTGGATTTAACTAATTGATTAATTAGTAGGTCATGTTGGGTTAATTAATCAATTAGGACATGATTTGGGTTAAATTAAGTGACCCAAGTCCATGTGAGTTCAAGTCACTTAAGCCTAGTTAAGAACCCTATAAATACCTCTTAGGGGTTAAAGTTTCTATCACTTTTTGTTTTCCATTATCCAGAACAAAAAAGAGTCATAGCCTCCACCCTTCTTTCCTTCTCACCATAAGTGTGCTAAAAACAAGGTTGAGTCATTGAGCAGAAGATCGTAGATTTACAAGACTTTCAAAAACTTCAAGGTCGTCTTCAACACTTGGTATTTAAGGATTAGGAACATTCAAACTTAAAGGTTAGTACTTTAACACTAAAAGATCATTTTTTTTTTTTTTTGAAACATTGATATTGTTTCCATTGCTTAGATCTGAGATGCCAACAAAGCATATTTCAAATTCTAGTTAAATAATTACTAAAACCATAGATATCTTGATCACATGTCCTTACGATCACCTAAGGTGACACATTTTTTTAAACCCATGAGATGTCATGGTGCTTATATTGAGAATACTTGTTGCCACCTACATTAATCAATAGTGATTCAATCCATAAGGAATATAGGACCACCATAAGGCCTCATCCTTATGTCAAAGCCACTAAAGACCTCAAAACTAGCTCAATATTCTCTTAAGGTTGAGAACACATGCAACATACTAGCTTCCTGAATCATGACTATCTGATGGTTAATGTCATGATTCATTGTAGGTATTATCTAATGTTTAACCATACAGACTAGTGAATTCACTATGGAAACCCTATCTTGATTACCAATATAAGTCATTCCTCCACTTAGGAGGTAGTGCACAATAGTCTTAGATGGATTGCCTAAGTCTATGAATCGACTATGAACTACTCATCAGCTTGTAAAGAACCTATGACTTAAATCTTCTATGCAACTTTTAATACACCTAAGTCTTGTATAATCTAAGAGATGCAAGTTTAAATGCTCATCATAGATAATTCATAAATGGGATAGTGAAGGAGAAACCATAATCATAATATAAATATTGATGAAATCCTTTTATTGTTACATTATGTTATGCTTTTAAGGGTTTATCCCAACAGTCTTGACCTAAAGACCAAGTATTTTCCAAATAATGTGTTACTCCATCCTTTAACATATACAGAGAAAGTCTTGAAGTGCTTTTATATGGACAAGTCACACCCACTTAACTTCTCTATAGTTGTTTGTTCACTTGAAATGAACAAAGATATGTTTCATCTCAAAGAGTTAAGAAAATGAAGAAATCCTTACTCTAGAAGCACCATATCTCAGTGTAATTGGTACAGTAATGTATCTTGCACATTGTACATGATTGATTTTCTAGCAAGACATAATTTTACCCCAACTTGAAGTCATTAAATCAAGGTCAAACATGTACGATGATATTTTCATGGAATAGTTGAAATGAAATTATTCAAAAGAATCAGAATCATGAATGCTTGGATATACATATACTAATTATATTTCATACCCTCTTAAAGCTTAATCTCATACTGGTCATATATTTACATGGCAATATTATTATATCATGGAGATCGTTCAAGCAACCAATGGTAGCCACTTCATCAAATCATTTAGCAATCTTCATGATTCATGAAACAAGTTATGAAAGTGTATGGTTAAGATTTATAATCCAATATATTGAAGAGTTATATCCAATAGTATTACATAAAGATAATGTTGAATATACTGCACAAATAAAAGGAAGATATATTAAAGGTCATCAAATGAAACCTATTTCATCAAATTCTTTTACACTTTTGAGCTTTGGAAAAGCAATGAAATTAACATTCAATAATTAAGATCAAGTGGCAATTTAACAAACATATTCACAAAATCATTGCCACTGCAACATTTAAGAAGCTCATATATAACATTGGAGTGTGACAATTGAAAGAACTTCATGCTGAGCTAATAGAGAAAGTATATTCATGTCAGCATAGGGGGGATCATATTAACAAGGATGTTAGTGCATTGTATTTGTTTTCCCTTTGTTCAGGTTTTGTCCCATTAGGTTTTATTGGTAATGTTTTTAGCATGACAACCATAGTAGTTTAAGAACATTAAAAGAATATTATACTATTTTTCCTTCACTATGGTTTTATCCATGGATTTTTTCTAACAAGGTTTTAATGAGACATATTCTAAACTGGTTTATATCTAAATAGGAGTGTTATAATATATTCATAATTTTATGGACATCATCATCTCTAATAATAAAACTAACTGTTATCTATGTATCCTTCACAATTATATATATACATATGGACATCATCATCTCCAATAATAAAACTAACTGTTATCTATGTATCCTTCACAATTATATATATATATATATATATATATATATATTACCAAAAATAATAACTTCAAAATTCACCTTCTTTGAATTTCTTCTCTCAATTATTCACTTTATTTTCTTTACTTTTACCATATAAAGAAAAGTATTCTCTTCTATTTGAAGATAAGGAAAATGAGATAGAAAAAAACAATGTATTATGAAATTTTTTAAAATATTTTCCTCAAAAAAAAAAAGGAGAAAATTTTGGCTAATGTATTTATTAACTAATTAAACTTATTTTTCTCAAATTTTTTTGTACATAATCAACTAAAAGAAGTTTTATTTACCATTTCCATTTCCAATAACTAAATATAGCATTTTTCTAAAGTAATATATAATAAGAAAATCAATGAAAAAAATTATAGAGTGAAATTTGCAACATAATAGGAAAAAGAAATCTTATATATATATATTCCATAAATAGTTTGTAGTAAATAAAAATAATGTATTAACTAATTTATCTCACCTTCATTTTTATTTTTATTTTTTTATGAAAATTATGAAGGAATATAATTATAAATTTCATTGTTTTTCATTAACTCTTTAATGAAAAAAAGTTCGATCTCATAAATGAATTAAGTAGACTTTATTTTAAATTCCAATTTTATTCTATTAAATGCTAAAAATGAGGGATTTGATTTAATATAATTCTTAGACATCAACTAAAATGTTTTTTTTTTAGAATTTTAACTTTATCACATGAATGAACTAATAATAAAATTTGTGATTTAGAAGAAGATATATTTTAGTATAAAATTATTTAATTATAAAAATCTTATTTTATAAAAGGATAAATATGAAATTAAAAAGTTATAAAATTTTAAAATTTACTTTAGTTACTTTTATTAAACAAATTTAATGGTTTCTTTTTTTAATAGTGTTTTGTATTAAATGGTTTAAAATTTATATCTTCAAGCACACATAAAAAAGGGATTCATTATTCTTTTTACTTATATGTGTGTGGACCCCGCATTTCGGCTCACACGTTTCCCACTCGATGGCGAGCTCGATTTTTATTTGTGAAAAATGATTTTTATTGATTAAGAAAAAATTGACTTGGAGTCGCCACTTATTTTTGTTTTATTTGGAAAAGGTGATCTACAAAAAAACCGAATCGGGTTCGGGGGTCAGGTTACTTATCGGGAAGGTACGGTAGAGACCGTAGCACCCCTCTAAGCCCCTAAAGTCGGGTCTCTACTAATAGAATGAAGCAATCATGGCAGTGGACGAGTAAATCAATGAGTACCCAGAATAAATCATGCACATGCGAGAATCAAAATATGCTTAGATAATTACCAGAGTGAAAGTAGGTGCGTACCTGGGCAGTGATCCATAAAGCGCTATCAAGAAATGAGGTTAGTGCACAACTAAGGAATAATTTCGAGCATGTCATAGAGCAGAATAAAATCAATCATGCATGGTAATTAAATCAATCAATCCTCCAATCGATCATAAAATCCCGTATGTGGGGTCCCCCACCAAAGCCCGATCGATCTTGCATGAATTAATCTCACAAATTCCATTATTCTAAAATTATGAAAATGACATTCGCTTATATAAAATTAAGAGAGAGAAAAAAAAAAGATTATTTGAAAACCAAAGCGGAATTAAAACTGTTCGAGTGAAAACTGGATTTTTGAAATTTATTTGAAAATTGAAGTCCCAAGATTATCTCATAATTGGAGTTTTAGAAATTATTTGAAAATTGAATTTTTAGAAATTAAATATAAGAATGAGAATTTTAGAAATTAAATTTTGAAAGGAATTGGAATTTCAGATATTAAATTTGAGAATCGGAATTTTGAAAATTTATTTAAAGACGGAATTTTAATAAACAAATAAGTGGATAAATAAAGGAATGGAATAATAATAAGGATGAAATAAATCATTAAACAACTGAATGTGAATAGTGGAATTTTTGAGATTGAAAATTAAATTTGGAAAACGGAATTTTGAACTTTAATTATTGGAATTTGTAAAATAAATGAATGGAATAATAATAATAAGGAGAATAATATTTAAACGAACGAACGTGAATAGTGGAATTTTTTTGAGATCGAAAGTTTGAAGAGTTATTTAGTAATGGGATTTTAAATAAAAGAATAAGTGAATATATAAACGAACAGAAATAATAGTAATAATGATTAGGTAAATAATTGTGAAAATTGGGAAGTGAACTTAGGAATTGGAAAATTGAAGAATTATTTAGAGATGGAATGTCGGAAAATTAAATTTCGAAAACTGGAAACCCGAAAAATTATTTTAAGGATGGAACGTCGGAAAATTAAATTTCGAAAAGTGAAAACCTGAAAAATTATTTTAAGGATGGAATGCCGGAAAATTAAATTTCGAAAAGTGAAAACCCGAAAAATTATTTTAAGGATGGAACGCCGGAAAATTAAATTTCGAAAAGTGAAAACCCGAAAAATTATTTTAAGGATGGAATGTCGGAAAATTAAATTTCGAAAAGTGGAAACCCGAAAAAATTATTTTAAGGATGGAATGTCAGAAAATTAAATTTCGAAAAGTGAAAACCCGAAAAATTATTTTAAGGATGGAAGGTCGGAAAATTAAATTTCGAAAAGTGGAAACCCGAAAAAATTATTTTAAGGATGGAATGTCGGAAAATTAAATTTCGAAAAGTGAAAACCCGAAAAATTATTTTAAGGATGGAAGGTCGGAAAATTAAATTTCGAAAAGTGAAAACCCGAAAAATTATTTTAAGGACGGAACACCGGAAAATTAAATTTCGAAAAGTGAAAACCCGAAAAATTATTTTAAGGATGGAATGTCGGAAAATTAAATTTCGAAAAGTGAAAACCCGAAAAATTAATTTAAGGATGGAACGCCGGAAAATTAAATTTCGAAAAGTGAAAACCCGAAAAATTATTTTAAGAATGGGATGAAAATTAAATTTGGAAAACGGAATTTTAAAAATATTGCTTTTTTTTTTTTTAAATAAAAAAAACGGAATTTGGAAAATAAATAAATAAAATAATAGTAATGTTGGAAATAATAAAGATTAAATAAATGAATGAAAAAAATGGAATCTTGGAAATTATAAATTGAATTAGGAATTAGGAATTATGGAGAATTGAACTCTAATATTAAAACATGAAGGAATAAATAAATAGATAAATAAAGTGGTGAGTGGTGGAATAAATAAATAGGTAGATAAAATGGTGAGTGGTGTTGGCAGCTTGCATGCCAAAATGGCCATGCAACGTGTTACCCAGCGAACATTCATCACTCTGAGACTTATGGTAGTTTCCCAGCAAAGTGAGCAAACAATCATCACTTGATCAATCATCGATATTTACATAACATCATGGACGGAAGCTAAATCATTCAAACTCATCACCGCCTTAGATGGGTTGGGACTCAAACGCTTCATTACCGGAGGTCTCAATGACGGCATCCGAAGTGGGCTTTGTTCAGGCTGGGTGTGAGCATTTTTTCTGACCTCATCACAGCTTCTATAAGCTCAACATGCGGCTGGTCTGGTTTATTCACTTTAGCAGCTAAGTAGCGTGCCAAACAGTCTCACAATGTCCACATCAGCACCATCAACCGAAGCTTTCATGGATTCTTCATGAGGGGTATGTGGTGTGGGAATACGGGTATGGGACTAAGAAGGGTGATGACACACATGAGAGGTGAGATATGGGTGTAAGGAGGAGTGAGTGAGGACGTGGGCATGGTGGATACGTGATAGGCATGGGCGTAATGGAAATATGGGTAAAGGCGTGAAAGATTTAATGGGCATGAGGTACGGTTTAGTGAGAGAAATGATGGTGAGAGGGTGTAGAAAGTGGCTGACATGGGTATGAGGGGGGTGAGCAATGGCATTGACATAATGAACCTCCCATTATAGCCATACATTGAAATCCAACCTCGTGCATACATCTTGAACACGGTCAAAATACCTTCTGCCACAGAACCATGAACTCCTCCAATCTCCTTGCCCAATCAGTCTTGTCTTCATATCCACAGCCAATGACATGGTTCGTCTCTCTTAAAAGGGTTTCAAGTTTAGTTGACGGAAGAATGTCGCCTCTATGGATAGATTTGAGTCACCAGTACAAAACAAGCTAGATGTCTCATTTACAGATGAAATGAGTGGAGCGTAGCCATGGCCTTTCTAGTACTCACAGACAGGGAGCATATCTCCTGGGTCCTCTTACTCCTTCAAGTTGAGATGGAAAGTCTGATCCCCTCTATGGCCGAGCACCAATGACAAAGGGAGAACAGCAAAAACAGAGCACAAGCAATAGACACAAAATGACCCTTTACACGCATCATTTCATATAACGATCCATGGGCTCACATACAGGAGGTGTGTCAAAATGTATTTCAAACAGATTTCTAAGAGAAAACCAGATGGGCATGACTAACAACTCACAAAAAAAAAAGAACGCAGAACAGAGTCTGAAGGATAAGTCAGAAAACCAGATGCAGAATATGAGTGAGCAAAATTAGATACTAAAAAAAAAAGTAAGCATCTTAGCTGATCGCCTCTAAAAACTGAGGTAGCATTTCATGCTAGCTAGAAAGCATAATAGAATGTGATGAACACAAAAGATCCTCAGCTAGCAGGAAGAATACCTGTATCGCCCTCCTGCAAGGTGTTTCCCAGCGTGTTTTTCTTCTTCCTCTTTTTTTCGTTCTTTTTTGTTTCCTCTCAGCTATCCTTTTCTCTTCTCCCTTCTCTGAAAAATCCCCCCTCCTTTTGCTTTCGATCACCCCCAGCTTGAAGCCAAAAACTTCCTTTTTATCTCTTCCTGTTTTCATCTTCCACAGCAAGCCACTACCTGCCTTCTCCTGCTCCCCTCGTCAGCAAGGATGGCATCCCTGATCCATGAGCATGGCTGCCCCTGTCTCCGCAGCTGATTTTCCGGGTGTGGAGAAAAGAGGGACCCCCCCCCCCCCCCCCCCCCCCCCCACTTTATCTCTGGTGCTGCCCGGCTCCTCTAATGTTATATTAAAAAACTAAGATCTCCCAAATGGGGGTTTACAATGTGATTTGCTCTTTTATCAAATACCTCCATCTTAAATTCAACCTCTAAAATATAAATTAGCATTTAACTCTTAAATTTATCTGAAAAAAATAATTTTACATGGCCTAATATTTTTCATGAAAACCTTTTTATTGTTAGAGGATTAGCAATGAGAATATAATAAATAGAAATTATAGTAATATGAAAGACTTGTATAAAAAGCAATAGAAAATAAAAGAGATGCGATATACATGAAGTTTTTAATGTTGATGTATTAGAGTAGGTTGATAGTTTTGTTCAATTATTGCATTGAGTTTGAGGTATCATACTTCTGGCATGTTATTAATTAGAATTGAGTTCAAGTCATCCTTCTAACTCTATCCATATTTAATGTATGGACACTTTAATATGTTAAGAGTATGAGAAATGATACTTACATGTGTTCTAGGTGAGATTTTGTAGGGAATATATAAAAGATAGAGCCAAAAGCACAATTCGGAGCATAGACCTTCCAATGTCACACATGGGATGTTTGAACACTCATAGGACAATCGAATGTTCAAATGTTACTCTAGTGTTCCTTAGGACCTTTGAATGCCCAAGCTTTTGCTTATGTATTTTTAGTCTATTTTCATATTTTTGAAGGTTTTTTGTAATTTTAGTTCAAGAAAATCTCTCCAAAATGTTCTCATATATATATATATATATATATATAGAGAGAGAGAGAGAGAGAGAGAGTTTTCTAAGTTGAAAAATACACTCAGAACATAATCATTCTCCATGCTACATTTTTCTATTTCTCAAAACATTCAAGAGTAATATTAAAGGAATTTTCGACAAAGGGGGAACAAATTGTGTTCAAGATTCCAAATAATATCTAAACCAGAGTATTTTGATTTAGTTCTCTCTCCCTCTCTCTCTATGGGAGTAAGGGACTTCAATGGAGTTCCGAAGGGAGGTAAGTGCTGGTTTGCTGTTGAATCTAAGACATTCGTCATCTCCATTGAAGAGGTCAGAGGAAGGCTGAGAGGAACTATCTGGGAAAGGAGTAAAGGTCTTTCCTCTTGGATAAGATTTGGAGAAAAAGGTTTAAGTCTTCTATTCGAAGGTGTGGAAGCTTGGTGTAGAGGAGAATCTAGCTTGAAGCTTTCAAAAGTATGGGATGAAGGAGCAAGAAAATTCAGACTAGAATGCCGCTCAAATGTGGCTGGGAGATTTTTGCTCTGCTCGGTTAGAGATGTGGAAAGGAAAAAGTTTTGTCTAGTTTTTCCTGAGGGAAATGGCTTAGTAGGGGGCTGGTTCTTGCTGGCTAAGAATTTGAGGGCTCTTGGGGTCTCTTCCATAGAAGTAAGGAATAACTACCAGTGTGTGCCATCCATGGGTAAGGTGGAGAGCAAGGTCAATACTTCAGAGAATGAGCTAGGGTCGTATGCAGATGTAGTTAAAGGGAAGAAAGGTGAGTCAGTGGATTCTATGAGGGTACACCTAAGGGAAAAGGAAATGATGTGTAGGGAGGAACAGCTTGGGCGTTGCCTGGTGGGTTGTTTCGGTGGTAGTCTTGAGTCTATCCCGTCATTGCCTTCTTTGAAGAGATGGGCATATGAAAATTGGTTTTTGAAAGGAGAGTTAAGATTATCCAGGTTGGGTGGAGCCCTGGTACTGATTGAGTTTCAAAACAAATGGGAAGCTGATATGGTGCTTCTTAAAGGGAGTAGACGTTTTAAGGATAGAGAATTTCTTTTGCAAAGGTGGGGACCGGTAGTGGGGTGCTCTTGGAAAGAGAGCCATGCTAAGGAAGTTTGGGTAAGAGTTGTAGGACTTCCTCTTCATCTTTGGAGCAGGGAGGTTTTCAAGCGTATTGGAGATTGTTGTGGGGGGTTTGTAGCTGTAGATGAGGAAACGACCCTCTTTTCTCAGCTGCAA
Source organism: Vitis riparia (assembly GCF_004353265.1). Classification (NCBI taxonomy): domain Eukaryota; kingdom Viridiplantae; phylum Streptophyta; class Magnoliopsida; order Vitales; family Vitaceae; genus Vitis; species Vitis riparia. The sequence goes on from NC_048441.1 coordinate 8,552,126, forward strand.
TGGGCTCGGATTTTGGTCAAAGATTCGGGAATGAAATGGCCAGGGTCAATGTAGGTGGAGGCTGGTAATTCTAGGTGGGAGCTATGCCTGTGGTGGGAAGCCATGCCGAGGGTGTTGCAAGAGGGGTCCTGCTCTTGGATGCAGATGAGAAGTGAGCGGGAGGTCAGGGATGAAGGTGGGGGAGCCTCACGCGCTGAATCTAGAGTATGGGAGCCCCAAGCTGATTTTCAAAAAAGGGGGCCTGAAGAGAAGGTGGCGTGTGGCAGTGAACGTAGAAAGGCTGACAGTGTAGGGGAAGGCAGGTTGACAACCCTACAGTGGGCTGCTCAGGGAGTGGGCCTGGGCCCAAGGCTGGCAGAGGGGCTTTTTTAAAAGGCGCTGATGGGCTGCTACCAAATGAAGACGCGGGTTGGACCGAGGGCCCGTCTTCCTTTTGCCCTAAGTTGTCGGGCTGGACTAAGGGGCCTGAGGTGCTTTTCGGGCTTTTTAAGCCTGAGGCCCATTTGGACCTTTTAAGGGAGCCCGTCCCTTCTAGGGCTTCCCTCGAGACTGTCGGGACTCTTGCGGAGATGGAGCAGGAGCTTCTGGTCAGGGGCAGCGTCGACGGCATGGAGCCATCCCTCGGTCTTTGGAAGCCCATCGATGACGCGCTTCTGGACGAAGCTTCTAGGTACCCCCGTAACCTCAAAATCCCTATTTTTTCTTTGGGGTCTGGGGCTTCTTCTTCTCCTCATATTACGGGGCCGGATGGGTTTGCATTGGGGAAGGTGGGGGTTATCAATGGTGTGGTTGGGGCTGTGGAAGAAACAAGGAGCAGGGTCTCTACGCGTGAAGAGTGGCTGGTAGACCTCTCGGTCCACGAAGACAGGAATTTGTCTGCGCGAGCTTCGGGTGGTGAGACAAGTGGGCCTGAACTAGCTATTGTTCCTTTTGGAGGGGTTTTAGAAAGTCCTTTAGCGGGGACAATGGCCCTTCAGGTGAAAGTGGGGGACGGAGAGGAAGAATGGAGCTCTAGTTGCCTTGCGAAATTCGGTCACTGCTTGGGAATGCCGACAGTTGGTTTTGAGGAGGAAATCCTATACCTGTTGAGGAGAATGAGGGGGAGAATTGAAAAGAAAAATTAAGACAGGGAGAATAAAAGGACTAAGCCTTCGGTTACAAAATCCAGCAGGGAATTAAAGAAGCTGGAATGGTCGGTAAGCTATAAAAAAGCTAAGCTGGCTTCCAATGAAGGCAAGTTTGGAGGGGCTTCTGGGTCAGGGAATAAATGAAGATAAAGATTTTATCCTGGAATGTGAGAGGGGCAAATGATAGCGATAAGAGGAAAATCATTAAGTCTGAAATAAAATCCAACAAGGTGGACGTGGTGTGCTTGCAGGAGACTAAAATCAAGGATATGTGTACGGGGATTGTTCGCAGCCTTGGGATGGGAAGACATATTGATTGGAGAGCAATTAACTCTAAGGGGGCAGCTGGAGGTGTTCTGGTATTTTGGGACAACAGAGTGGTTGATTTGTTGGAGGTGAAAGAAGGTCTGTTTTCAGTGTCCTGTTTGTTCAAGAATTGTATATGGATGGGATGAGGTGGGTGTTTACCGGAGTTTATGGGCCGGTGTGTAGAAGGGATAGAGAGGTTTTTTGAGAGGAGCTTGGGTCAATAAAGGGGTTATGGAGTGATCCTTGGTGTGTGGGGGGAGACTTTAACATGATCAGATACCCGGAAGAGCGCAGTAGGGGGGGCAAGTTATCTGCATCAATGAGGAGATTTAATGAAGTGGTAGAGGATTTGGAGTTAAGGGACTACCCCTTACAAGGGGGTCTCTTTACTTGGCGAGGGGGGTTAAACAATCAGTCCCAATCTAGGCTCGACAGGTTCTTAGTTACAGATGAGTGGGACAGAATGTTCAATGGAGCCATGCAGGGGATCCTTGCTAGACCAGTCTCTAATCATTTTCCTATCCTACTTGAAGGTGGAGGTCTGAAGAGGGGTCCATCACCATTCAGATTTGAGAATATGTGGTTGGAGGATAGGGGGTTCATGGATTAGATGAAGAGGTGGTGGGGCAGTTTAATTTTTACTGGGTCTTGTAGCTTTGTTATGGATGCAAAATTAAGAGCCTTAAAAGGGCTTTTAAAGTCTTGGAATAAAGAAGTTTTTTGGGTAATTGAGACTAAGAAGAGAGAAGCTCTTAGCCAGGTGGTGTACTAGGATACAGTGGAGAATCATTCAACTCTGAGTATAGAGGATTGTGAAGCAAGAAAGGAGGCTAAGGAGACTTATAAAACATGGGTGTTGAGGGAAGAAATTTTTTGGAGACAGAGATCAAGGGAATTGTGGTTGAAGGAGGGGGACAATAATACCAAATTCTTTCATAGGATGGCGAATGCGCACAGCAGAAGAAACTGGTTGTCTAGGCTGAAAGTTGATGATTTTTGGCATACGGAGGAGTTAGATTTAAAAAATAGTGTGGTGGGTGCTTTTAAAAATCTGTACACTGAAATAGGGGGGTGACGTCCTGGTGTTGAGGGGCTACCCTTCATGAGATTAGACAGTTGTGAGGCTGAGAGGCTGGAAATTCCCTTTACGGAAGGGGAGGTGTTTGCGGCTCTTTCAGATATAGGTAAGGATAAAGCACCCGGTCCGGATGGCTTCACCATGGCCTTCTGGTTATTCAGTTGGGATTTAGTAAAGGCTGAAATAATGGGCTTCTTCAAGGAATTTCATGAGAGGGGCAGATTTGTAAAATCTTTAAACGCGACATTCCTTGTCCTAGTCCCAAAGAAGGGAGGAGCTGAAGATTTGAAAGATTTCAGGCCTATCAGCCTTGTAGGTAGCCTCTACAAGTTGCTGGCCAAGGTGTTGGCTAATAGAATTAAAAAGGTGATGGGGAAAGTGATCTCAGAGTCTCAAAATGCTTTTGTGGAGGGCAGACATATTTTGGATGTAGTGCTGATTGCAAACGAGGATGTAGACTCAAGATTGAAAGACAATGTGGGAGGGGTGTTATGCAAGTTGGATATAGAGAAGGCTTATGACCGTGTTAGCTGGAGCTTTTTGTTGGTTGTTCTTAAAGAGATGGGGTTTGGAGAGAGATGGATAAAGTGGATTGATTGGTGTATCTCCACAGTGAAATTCTCAGTGTTAGTTAATGGGTCTCCATCCGGTTTTTTTCAAAGCTCGAGGAGGTTAAGACAAGGAGATCCCCTTTCCCCTTATTTGTTTGTGATCGCCATGGAGGTTTTTAGCAATATGATGAGAAGGGCTATTAGTGGGGGTTACTTATCTAGGTGAAAGGTAAGTGGTGGGAGGGATGAGGGGATGCATATATCGCATTTGTTGTTTGCGGATGATACGTTGGTTTTTTGTGAGGAGTCTTCAGACGAGATGACTTATCTAAGTTGGCTTCTCATGTGGTTTGAGGCGTGTTCGGGTTTGAGGATTAACTTAGAGAAGAGTGAGATGATCCCAGTTGGAAGGGTGCTGAATATAAAGGGTTTGGCTTTGGAGTTGGGGTGTAAAGTGGGAGGGATTCCTTCTAGTTATTTGGGAATGCCCCTAAGGGCAGCTTTCAATTCTTTGGCGGTGTGGGATGGGGTTGAAGAGCGTTTTCGTAAAAGGCTTATTATGTGGAAGAGGCAGTACATTTCTAAAGGGAGAAGACTCACCCTAATTAGAAGCACCATGTCCAGTATGCCTATCTATTTGATGTCTCTCTTTCATTTGCCTAGAAAAGTGAGGTTGAGATTGGAGAAAATTCAGAGAGATTTTCTGTGGGGTGGGGGATCTTTAGCCCATAAACCTCACCTTGTAAGATGGAACTTGGTTTGCTTGGAGAAAAAGAAAGGTGGACTAGGGGTGAGAAATTTATCTTTGATGAATAACGCCCTTTTGGGTAAGTGGAATTGGAGGTTTGCTAATGAGAGAGAGGCGTTGTGGAGAAGTGTAATTAGTCTCAAGTATGTCGTAGAGGAGGGGGGCTGGTATACTCGGGATGTGATGGGAAGTAACAGAGTGGGGCTTTGGAAAGCAATTAGGAAAAAGTGGGGCCTGTTAGATGGCAGGGTAGCTTTCCATCTGGGTAATGGGCAAAGAGTGAAATTTTGGAAAGACAAGTGGTGTGGTGATGGGCCTCTTTGTGAGTCCTTCCCATCTCTTTTTTCCATGTCCATGTCGAAAAATGCTTGGGTTGCGGAGGTGTGGAATCCGGTTGGTGATGGGGTTGGTTGGACTCCTCTCTTTACAAGGGCCTTTAATGATTGGGAGATTGATTTGGTGGAGCGGTTGTTGCAGAGGATCCAGGCTTTCAAGGTTCAAAGGGAGGAGGAAGATAGAGTGATATGGACAGCTTCAAAAGATGGGGCTTTCTCTATTAGATCCCTTTATTCTTTGATGGAGTCGAGGGGCCTTTCTTTGTTCCCTAGTGAAAGAATTTGGAGGGCAAGAGTGCCTCCCAAGGTAGCTTTCTTTGCTTGGGAGGCTTCTTGGGGTAAAGTTTTAACACATGAGCAACTTCAAAGGAAGGGGTTCTCTTTGGCAAATAGGTGCTTTCTCTGTTTATCTGAAGAAGAAACAGTGGATCATCTCCTACTGCATTGTGTCAAGACGCGGGTCCTATGGAACCTCCTTTTCTCTCTTTTTGGAATATCTTGGACTCTCTCATGTACAGTGAAGACAACCCTTCTTGGGTGGAATGGAGGGTTTGTGGGAAAAAGACGCAAGAAGGCTTGGCAAATGGCGCCTTTATGTATTTTTTGGTCAGTTTGGAAGGAGAGAAATAGGTTAGCTGTAGACCCCCATTTGGGGCTCATGTTCTGCAGCTAACTTTGGACAGGTGTCACAATCTCAAGGAACCACGTGTCACCTCGTAATTGGCCTTCAGTGAATCAGGTAGTGGAGTTGAAGGAGCCAATCAAGGGTTGACACCTGTGGAGGGATCTTCAGAGAGGAGTGCGTTTCTGTTGAGGAGTGGCAGGCCAGCTATTGGGGGGGGGCAGCTGTAGGAGGAGGTTGCTTTTTGGACGGGTTTTGTTGAGAGATATGGCAGCATTTCTATGACAGGGAGAGGAGCGTATAGAAGGGCGGAGAAAAAAGAGAAAAAGGATAGAGAGTGACTGGAGAGGAGAGAACCAGAGAGCTTTAGCTGCTGGAGAGTGTGAGAGATATTAGAGAGAACAGAGGAAGTTTCTTTTAGGGGACGGAAATGAGAGAAATAGAGTAAGCTGCGAGCTGGAGGAAGCTACCGGGGAGAAACAGAGAGAGCAGGAAGAAAGGAAAAATCAAAGGAGATGGAGCAAAAGTCTTGAGAAGGAAGCTGTGGGAGGGAAGAGAAGGGAGCTGAAACAGAGGAAATGAAGGAAACGTTCTCAGGTACGTTTGCTAGACCTCATTTTGATTGCCATTGATGTTTCTTTTTATTGTTGTGACTGTATTGTGATGTATCTGCTCCCTGTTCTTCATGTGAAGTTTGATTTAGAATGAGAATACTTCTTTTGCTCTTCTTTGTGTGTTTGAGCGATATCCTTGAATCTCGTTCCCATATGGTTTGAATCTCGTTTCCATTTGGCTTCTTTTTCTACCTATACATAAGCCCTATGACTTCAACATAAGACGGGATTCGGGTCATTGTTTTTTTGGGGATTCATTTTATACTCTGTTTGGTCATTGCTTCATTGTTGTTTGCTCTCTATTCTCGGTGGTCACCTGTACGCCCAAGAAGAAGAGTCTTGGCTAGTACTGCTCTTGGTTTTTTTTATATGGGCACAGTTTGTGAACCTGTGAAGATGTCGCTGCATTGCTCATAGAATCGCTTGAATATTTTGCTCAGAAAGGGTGATTGCCATATTCAGGGAAGCTACTCCATAACCCACATTTCTCTCTTAATTGTGTGAGATCCAGAGGGAGCGAGTTTGTTTGAAACTTGTTCGGTATCAGCAGCAGCCATGGCTTTGTTTGTTGAGAAGACCAGTTCTGACCGGGAGTACAAGGTCGAGGGCATGTCTCAGGCGGACTTTGGCCGTCTGGATATCCAACTGGAGTTCCGGTTATACAGTTGGCCGCAGGAGAACCTGATTTTGATACCCCTGCTGTTGTTGTTGAGGCTGGGAATAAATGCAATTCGTGAAGGTTATGCAAGGGAAACAAGCATTCTGGAAGCTACCTACAGCAGCCTCATTGACAACGTTGAGAAACAGACTAGTAGTCTGTGCTCTGTTTGGGACATTTTCCCGAAGGAGATACCAGATCCTAATGCAAAGAAGCCTGAAGACCGAGATGATGAGGAAGTGCTCAACAAGATGCCGGTGAATCCAAGAAGCAGCTATCAACTATGTCATTAAAGTTTGAAGTGTCCCAGTGGCAGCCTCTGGAGCTGTTTGCTTTTGAGGAAGAACGCGTCATTGAACCTCAACAATCTCCATTGCGTTATACCCAGTGACAAATAGACCAGCTGATATCTTATCAAGGACATGATATTGCCAAGGAATTCATCGAGCGTTCTAAAGAGTATAAGAGGTGGATGCAAGAACAGAAGCAGCATGGCCGTTTCTGGAGACGTTGAGATCAGACTCCAGAGCTATGTAAAATAATTGCTGGAAACTTGAGATTTGATTCTTTGAAGCGAAGAAATGAATGAGTATAAAGACACTGCCCTTAGTTCAGGAGGCCATTTCTTGCAAGTTGCAGCAATTTTCAGCCGAGGAGCTAGTTCAAGTTGTCAAAATGGTTGACATTGTTGACATGTTCAAGCTTCAAGAACAATCAGCGTTTGAGAAACAGTCGGCTGCTAACATGAAGAGGTGCATCACATTGTTGACAATCTGAGCATGTGGAGGGGATTACCCAGATTTCTGAAACTATAAGTCAGTTTGCTACACGGGTGAACTCGTAATCGTTCACTTATGCGTTGAATTTTCTGATAAAAAGAAAATATCCTCCAATTTGACCAGCTGCATAACGTGGAAATCCCGATATTGTGAAGAGGCTTGTGCGGTATAATCTTGGACTAGGCTTAGAAAAGAAAAGCCATGGTTTTGTTGCCGAGGTGGCTGCCCAGACTGCAGCAAAGCCGCCATGCTGAAACATCACAAATGATGACAGTCTCGGTTGCATTAGTCAAACGAGGTTGACGATACCACCAGCCAAAATTCGAGGGAATCATTCTTGTCATTGGCTCATATTCCATGGAATGTTGAAGCCACTGCTGAAGCAATAAATGAGGGCATGGCTTTCCTGCTAACTGGTGGGCACTGGGAGTCTTGATCTATTTTATGCTACAAGTGAAATGCCATTTGGATCATGGAAAGAAAGTGAGCTTGATACATTTGCAAAGATTGCAAGGGGAGCAACACCTTTGCGTTTAGCAGCCCGTCAAAGACGACCCGATTGCATTCATATTCTGTTAGATAATGGAGCTCTTGTTTATGCTTCCGTTGGTGGATACGGTTGCCCAGGGAGCACTCCTCTTCATTTGGCAGCCAGAGGAGAGTCTCTGGATTGCATCCAGGAATCGCTGGTTTGGGGTGTTGATCGTCTTTAGAGAGATTCATCCGGGAGAATACTGTACGTGGTTGCTCTTAAGTACAAGCATGGAGTATATGCAGCCTTACCGAATCCCACATCAGCAGAGCCTCTTGTTTGGCCATCTCCCTTGAAGTTCATCAGCGAGTTTGACCAGGATGCAATAACTCTGCTAGAACAGGCCTTAATGAAGGCAAACAGGCAGAGAGAGAAGGGCATCTTAAAAGGAACATCTTACTTGCTTCCATCCCCATCTCATTCTGATACAGCTATTGATGACAGTATCTCCGAAGCGAATGAAACAGAGCTTTGCTGGCATGTACTTCGATCAGGTGTGCACAATGGAAGTCCAAGACTACGGTCACCAGATGTGCGCTCAATGCACACTAGCCCTGTGTTGCCACAACACTCCCGAAACCCACGTGTCCTTTATTTATTTATTTGTTTATCTATTTATTTCTTTATCGTCAATTCTAAAATAATTTCCAAATTTCCTGTCTTCAAATAGTTTCTAATTTCTCGATTTTCAAATAGTTTTAACTTTTTCAAATCTTCATCCTTAGTTTTAGTTTTATTAGGCCTCAAAATATCAATTTTAATAAAATTTGCTTCCACTTTCTATTTGGCAAGCAATTTTCAAATCTTTCATGATCTTTTAAAGTGTTTTAAAAATAAGCAAGAATTAAATTCCGTAATTTCGACTAATGGAATTTATGGAATTAATTCATGCTAAAATAAACGGGCTTTGGTGGGTTCCCGACATATGTGATTTTATAATTGATTGATTAATTGATTGATTGATTGCCAAGCGTGATTGATGTTATTCTGCTCTATAGCATGCTCGAAAATATTCCTTGATTGTGCACTAACCTCACTTCTTGATAGCGCATAACGGCTCGTTGCCCAGGTACGCGCCTATTCTCACTTTGGTCACTCTATATACATGTACTGATTCTCATATGTGCATGATCAATTCGGGTATTCATTGATTTCTTTATTAGATGCCATGATTGCTTCATTTTATTAGTAGAGACCCGTTTTTAGGGACTTAGAGGGGGGTGCTACGGTCTTTACCGTACCTTCCCAATAAGTAACCTGACCCCCGAACCCGATCCGGTTTTTCGTAGACCAACCTTTTCCAAAATAAGGAGTCACACTTAGGGTTTTTCTTTCTTATTTTGTTTACCCTTTAAAAATAAAACAAAAATAAGTGGCGACTCCAAGTCATTTTTCAAACAATGATATAAAATCATTTTCAAAGTAAAATTCGAGCTCGCCATCGAGTGGAAAACGCATTGAGCCGAAATGCGGGGTCCACAAAATGGCGACTCCACTGGGGATCATTAGAGGGTCAAGCTTGAACTTAGGACGAAGCAAATATGGCGTTTGATAGGTCGATCAGTGGATACCTTTCTCGTGATTGCACATTGAGAGTTTTTGATGTCATTGGAGGCATGTATGGATATTATATTCATTTGGGCTTTGACATGCTGATTTAGATGATTGATTATCTTGATTGGGGCTTCCGATGCCGTGATTTTTTCCCGTGCTTCATTGCTATATTTGTTGGAGACATTGATATGCTGATTATATTGATTGATCATCTTGCCTTGCTTGGCATAGTCATTCTGATTTTGTCATGATTGTTCTGTTTACCTCACATGCATGGATTCACTGGTGTATATCATTTGACTTGATGTGTTGATTCTCTGGCTTGTATATTGCTTGGATTGTCTTTTGAGCATGATGTCGGTATCACTATTCGTCTTGATCGCCATAGTTTGTGTGGACTTGAGTGATATACCTGTACTCTGCTTGACTGTATGGAGCATGACTACCCTTCCTTTGTGTGATTGCGTGCCGCTTGTCTGTGTGGGTCGCACATCTATCCCCTTATCTCCCACTCTCTAATCTCGGTCATTTCCTTCATTTCGGTTCTCACTTTTGCAAGTGTGAGGCCTTGTGTGTGCTTGTACTCTGACCGAGATAGAGGTTAGGAGTAGGGTCTAGCGACGGGCTATACTGATGTTTGGGAGCGTTCTGGAGGAGACCGACATATTGATGCTGACTGGAGTCCGATCATTGAAGACCTGTATAGCCCCGAGCTAGGTTTCATGGATAGTTGTGCGACCAGTGTGTTTTCTCTCTTCTTTTAGCTTCTTAGGGTTTTCGGATGCACCCACACCATTCACTGTGCACATCAGCTGACCTTCGAGCATTGAGAGTTTGAGAGGTTTCACCATAGGAGCCCCTGGTTTGTTGAGGTAGTGCATGTGTGGAGGTGATGACCACCTTGCATGGAAGCACCCCGTCTCTTCAGAGGCGTGCAGAGGGTTGCGTACCGCCGGAGGGTATGATCGCTTCTGCTAGGGATCTTTTAAAGTCCACCCATATCCATTTAGAGCCACCTTCACCTCGTAGGTTGAGCCGTAGATCCTTCGATTAGGACTCCCTCCATACACGTGGGTGCATCTGAGGGCTTTCAGAGCCTCTGTGGTTACACTTCGGATTCGACACTTCCTCTTTTTAGTCTCCAGTTGAGAGTGCTCGGAGATTGGTATGAGTTTGAGTATCGGTTGGATCACCCTTATCGTGTCACCTTGGATTATGTTTTTCACTCGATGAGTATGTCATGTTCCCTCCTTAGGGCTTTCGTTTTTATTTGTTGGCTCGACACATCCTTTCACTTTGCTATCACGTACTTGATGCTTCGGGATATGTTCATCGATCATGATCATCTTGTTTTATCATTGCACACCTATCACGAGCCCGATACCTCATTCTTTGTTTGATCCTTGGTTTGATTTTCGACTCGATGCTCATATTTTCATTACGGAAAGGTGAAAGGCGCATTTTCACATCCACACTTTTTTCTAGAGATTCGCCTTGATCATCTTATTATCTTTCTCTTATGAAGCTCGAGTCGAAAGTTGAGGTAAAGATATATGTTTATAAATGGAGTACTGATCTCGTGATAGTGTGTTTTTCACACCTCTTTCATCTTGGATTATTGATGAGAATTCTCTAGTCACATTTGTAGCCACCTCACAGTGGACACCTTTATGACTCCAGAGTTCTCATCATATGTCCAGATTTCTGATTACCACCTCAGGACCATGTGCTTGTATGTTGTATTGTCGTCTTTTAGAGTTTTATCTCGTGTCCTTCATCCATTTTGTTTGCATTGTAGGAGTCAGTTTAGGAGTCGTTTGAGTCTGGAGTCACATTCTTGGAGGAGAGTTGGAGGACGATTGATTAGAGCAGATTCATATCCGAGTTTAGACAGTTCAGTTGAGATGTCAGACGAGCTAGCTTCCACACTTGCTTCCATTCAGGAGTTCATGGCCGGAGTCAGTAGGCGCTTGGATCAGTTAGAGAGTTCTCGCCAGGATCCTCATCCGGCTGGCATGGTCACTGACGAGACGGTTCCTCATGCATCTCAGACAGCACAGACTCGTCCACCTGGGGTTTCACTTGGTACTCCATTCCATCTGGCAGATCATTATGAGATCATTCCACCACCTACTGTCACAGTGCCGCCTCCCATGGTTTCTACTATTGAGGATACTCGATTGGCCGAGCAGGAGGCCAGGGTTGACAAGCTTGAGTCCAAGATGAGACAGATCAGATTGCAGGACGGGGGTTTGACTTGGGATGACAGAGATGGCATACCGGCGGCTAGCTTGCCCGCCAAGTTTCGCATGCCAGACATTGAGCGTTACAGTGGGATTGGTTGTCCCAAGATCCACTTGAGACTATATAGCACAGTTATGAGAGCACATGGGATAGATGATGCACAGTTGGTGGCCCTCTTCCCTATGTCACTTAGTGGAGCAGCTCAGAGGTGGTTTGCTTCAGTCGAGCCTTCGAGACTTCGCACCTGGGAGGACGTGGCTCATGAGTTCCTGACCCAATTCGCTTTCAGTGCCGATATTGATGTATCCAGGCGAGAGTTGGAGGCCACTAGACAGAGGCCAGATGAGTCTATTTCTTCCTTTGTTACTCGTTGGAGGGCAAAGGTGGCTGGTATGGTAGACCGACCTAAGGAGCAGGATCAGATTGATATGGTTCTTCGGAACCTACAGCCGAGGTTCGCTAGACGTCTTGTGGGCATCCCGTTTCAGGATCTCAGGAGTTTAGTTCAGGCGGCTTTCAGTGTTGAGGAGGCCATTGCTCGAGGATTATGGACAGATACTACTCCTTCTCCTGACAGTAAGGGGAAGAAGCTGATTGGACCGTTTGGCAGATTTGGAGAGGTTGGCGCTATTAGTTATCAGCATCGGAGGCCTACGCATCACTCACTTTATAGGCCACTTACAGTCAGAGCTTCTTTCTCTCTTCCACAGTATCAGTATCAGTTGGATTATGCTCAGGAGCCTTACATTGCTCAGACTAGCATGCAGCCACGACCACCACATCCGAGAGCCGCTACTCACCCGCCACCTAGACCATATGCACAGAGGGCTGCGAGACAGTTCACTCCTTTGGGCATGACTTTGACTAGAGCTTTTGAGAAGCTCAGGGACGCTGGAGTGATTGTTCCTTTGGCGCCGAGGCCTTTGCCCCATCCTATTCCTCCTCATTTCCGTTCACATGAGCATTGCTTGTACCATCAGATTCCGGGGCATGATACTGAGCGTTGTTCAGCACTCCATCATGCGATACAGGATTTGATCGATTCAGGGGTGGTTGACTTGGCTAGGCCAAGTGTGACCACCAATCCTCTGCCTACGCATACTACACATGCAGTCCCTCCTCCTCCTAGTCTTCAGTAGATTGATGTGGATGTTGATGGTACTATTTGGCATATGGTATTTCGGGATCTTCCAGGTTAAGGACTTGATTTAGTCGACATGGATACATCACTTTGCAGCAGTTCACTCCAGAGCACCTTTTCATCCTGATTATGGTCGTCATCAGAGTTGTTTCCGTTTTGTTGAGTCCAGTTTTCAGTTCGTCAGAGTTGTTTTTGTTTTGTTGAGTCCTGTTTTCGGTTTGGGGTCATTGTTTTTAGTTTCATGTTGAGAGTCCATTTCTTTGTAGTCCTTTATCATTTCACACATGATGTACTCGTTGATTCATTTAGTGATATGATATTTTATCTGAGTATTGTGACATTTTTCTCGTGAGTGAGTTTTACATATCTTGTGTTGATGCGTGTTATGCTTTCGATATGATGCATCTTTCACTTACATCACGATCACTTTGGCCTGACCTATCATGGAGGATATTGAGCCTATTGACCTAGGATCAAGAGATCGACCTAGGGAGTTTGAGACTATGACCCATTTCACCTTCTGATTAGAGCAGTACCATATCCATATCCACACCCTGACTTTGTGGACTTGATGACCTACCCATTTTGAGCCTGACATGACACCACTTATTTGTACCATTATGCGACATTTACCATTCTTATTCCCCTTAGCATATTACAGTACCATTGCCTATCCTTGCCATCAGTTCATTGATCTGACCAGGTAGTGTCCGAGATGATTAGACCCGAGATGAGCTCTATACGATGATAGACGGATCATGATGAGAGAGTGGTTTGACTACTTGACGATGTCATTGAGCCATTGCACATGACTTCAGAGGGTTTGGATGATTAGAGATGGTGATTTTATGAGACGATGATGAGTGACTTATGATGATGGAGTGAGTTGATTTTCAGAGGACACTGATGGTTATCATAGAGCATCAGTGGGAGCTTTCGCGCGATTTCAGAGGAGTCGCCATGACTTTGTTGGATGGATGCCAGTCTTCAGTATTGACCGTGTGGGATCTTGAAAGCGCAATGTTTGAGGTTGTGGTCAAAGGATGGGTGGCCATCATTTCATGAGCCGATTTACTTGATCACCTTCGCATATAGAGTTACCCGTTGCTAACCCTTTGAGCCTCGCACGAGCATCATAGCCTTTTCTTTCATCACCTCATTTACCTATTACACCAGGTTGGGGACCCTGTAGTGCTTGCATACTATGTTTAGATACGTCATGAGTTCCAGACCTCAGATACACATTCGAGCCTCATTCTTCACTCTTCATTATGATATTCTTAACTTGGACATCATTTCATCACTATTTTCCGATATCACATATCACCTCTTGTGATATTCGTTCTCTGTCTTTTCTTTCATCATTGCTTACTCGACATCACCCGTATTACACCTTGAGTGGTGGTTTCTCACACGTCATTGCATGGAGGATTGTCACGTTCTTTCCCCCATTCACCTTATGGGTAGTGGTCCAGAGATCTTATTTTTGAGAGGTTGTCTTGTTAGTGAGGATTCATGTTACATCAGTACATGGGGAGAGTTTATTCATTTAGCTATGTATTTCATGGGATATCATTCACTATTGATCAGGGTATGCGCAAAAAAAAAAAAATAATAATAATAATAATAAAAAAAAAGATAGCGCATTGTTCATTTTATCATTCTTCATTGGGCATGTGTATGGACGTGCCAGGTTGCTTCATTTGAGTTCATATGATAGAGAGAGTTCATATGGGAGCTTATTCTTGAGATTCGTCTTGATGTATATTTTGGGTGAGAGTATGATTCGCCCATTCATTTTTATGAGAGAGGCGAGAGACCTTTCTTTAGTATATCTGGATCCTTGCTCTATCCATCATTCCTTCTATTTCGGATGTGACTATTTTCCATGTTTTGATGCAGGGTGACCATCACTCACTTTTCTATCTCATCGCCTTCTTCCATCTTTATTCTATCCCTCCGTTTCACTCCACTTCATCTTATCTCATTCTTCTCTCATTCCGTTTGATGTTTGACATGGGTTCAGCATCCACACTTTATTATTGTTTATTCGATGCGACCATTCATTTATCATCACTTTTCGTGTGAGGACCCCTAGGTCCGGGACTCATGACGTTTTCTACGCATTGCATGTCATGCACGAGGGGTATGGGGATTATATCATTAGGATCTTTGAGCCTAGTTTCCTTTCGTTTCTTTCACCCTATTACCTTGGCCTACGTTACGTCCCGTGTCTGAAGACCACCCTGAGGCCACGACTTCACATTGCGTTTGATAGTTCGCACGTGGGCAATACTCGAGCTTGGTCGGAGATTATTCCTCGGAGCAGGATGGATGGGGAGTTGAGACGATGATTTACACTGGAGCATACCCCTATTATCGGTGATGGATTTTCAGGGATGCCGTTATCTACACTGGGGCATATCCCGCTCATCGATGACGTTTTCTTTTGGGATGATGCCTTGCATTAAGGCATAGTCAGTTCACTTCTTCACCTAGATTATGATGGATCAGAAGTTGTGGGATGACCCTACACTAGGGCATAGCCCTTTCAGAGTGCGTTTTTATTGGAGATACAGTCACTCTACTCGATATTCTGCATTGGGACACACTCTACTCATTGATGGTTGATTTTTGAGATGATGATTTATTTGAGGCGTAGCCCTCTCATTGGTGATGGACTTTGATTGTTCATTGGAGCATAGTCACTTCAGGTGGTTTATACTGGGGCATAGCCACCACATTCACATTCATAGAGCTCGGGGATTCTGATTCATATGGATTATGTTGAGATGTTTCCATTTTTGGCGTCAGGAGAGGAGACCGATTGATTTATTGATATGCACTATGCGTGGTCCTTTTCAGCAGTTGTTGACTTGGATGCACTGATTTACACTGGAGCATAGCCGGGATGGAGAGCATTTTTTAGAGCATAGCCACCTTATTTTGATCCTTTACACTGGGGCATATCTATCTTTTGGAGGGAGATCGGATTGGTTCTTGACATTGGAGCATCTGACGAGTGATATGGAGATCATTGGACTATTTCATATTGTCCTCATACGGGGGCATAGCCACCTAGTTGGATGTTTCGACACCGAGATTTGACTTTTTGTTTGTGATTGCTGCTTACGATGGGTTATGGAGTTATCGACACCTCGGGTTTAGTCTTCTCGGCATACTTGGATGATCTCGGATATCTCCCTACCTTTCATTTCATACTCAGACATTTCACCCTTGATACTTTCGTACTTTCTATCTTACCAGAGCCTGATCATCGCCTTCTTTTATCTTACACATCCCACCGTGACACATGACCTCACCTTTTTCTCGATTAGGAGGAGATGTAGATCAGTCCTTGATCACTTTGGTTGTGTTTTCATACATCTTTCGGACTTTAGGTTCAACATCTTCCATGATGGCAGGGCCTGACAGATTGTTGATTTATTAGTGACGATGTTTTCACTTTGACAGTTGGCATGTTGAGTGTGGATTTGCTTGTTTTTCGCATTTTGAGTACTGGTCATCATTGTTATTATTCACCAGTTAGTTTTGTTTTGTCAGCATGGTGTCACGATACATGGTCCTGTTTGGCATTACCTATCTGAGGTTGGACATTTTCATTACATGATGGATGAGCATATTTCAGAGTATAGTAGTTTTGAGGCATTTTGCATCTCTGTCTGTCCATCATGGCATACTGGGGCATACCCCCTTCTCCGTGAGCATTAGACCTTCCACGGGTTTCATTCACTTTTGATCTAGTTGTTGACCTCCGAGAGTTTCATACTGGGGCGTACTCTCCTTCCCTAGGATCATCGGACCTTTCACAGGCTTCATTATCTTTCGACCTAGTTGTCGATCCTCATGAGTTGTCATACCAGGACATATCCCCTCCGGCCGAGCCTGCTGGTATCATCATCTTAGTATCCTTTGGCTTTGGGCCACTTGATCAGATCATTGTTCTTTTGAGTTTGAGTCGGGGCCGCACCTATATCGATCGGCCATCTCCCTGTCATATCAGTTTTCGAGTCGGGACCGCACCTATATCGATCGGTCATCATCCTATCAGTTTGAGTTTGAGTCGAGGCCGCACCTATATCGATCGGCCATCTCCCTGTCATATCAGTTTTCGAGTCGGGGCCGCACCTATATCGATCGGTCATCATCCTATCAGTTTGAGTTTGAGTCGAGGCCGCACCTATATCGATAGGCCATCTCCTTGTCATGACAGTTCAGTTTCTGGGACCGCACCTATATCGATCGGTCATCATCCTGTCAGTTCAGTTTGAGTCGGGGCCGCACCTATATCGATCGACCATCTCCTTGTCATGATAGTTCAGTTTCTGGGACCGCACCTATATCGATCGGTCATCATCCTGTCAGTTCAGTTTGAGTCAGGGCCGCACCTATATCGATCGGCCATCTCCCTGTCATGTCAGTTTTCGAGTTGGGACCGCACCTATATCGATCGGTCATCATCCTATCTGTTTGAGTTTGAGTCGGGGCCGCACCTATATCGATCGGCCATCTCCCTGTCATATCAGTTTTCGAGTCGGGACCGCACCTATATCGATCGGTCATCATCCTATCAGTTTGAGTTTGAGTCGAGGCCGCACCTATATCGATCGGCCATCTCCCTGTCATATCAGTTTTCGAGTCGGGACCGCACCTATATCGATCGGTCATCATCCTATCAGTTTGAGTTTGAGTCGAGGCCGCACCTATATCGATCGGCCATCTCCTTGTCATGACAGTTCAGTTTCTGGGACCGCACCTATATCGATCGGTCATCATCCTGTCAGTTCAGTTTGAGTCGGGGCCGCACCTATATCGATCGGTCATCATCCTGTCAGTTCAGTTTGAGTCAGGGCCGCACCTATATCGATCGGCCATCTCCCTGTCATGTCAGTTTTCGGGTCGGGACCGCACCTATATCGATCGGTCATCATCCTATCTGTTTGAGTTTGAGTCGGGGCCGCACCTATATCGATCGGCCATCTCCCTGTCATATCAGTTTCGAGTCGGGACCGTACCTATATCGATCGGTCATCATCCTATCAGTTTGAGTTTGAGTCGAGGCCGCACCTATATCGATCGACCATCTCCTTGTCATGACAGTTCAGTTTCTGGGACCGCACCTATATCGATCGGTCATCATCCTGTCAGTTCAGTTTGAGTCGGGGCCGCACCTATATCGATCGACCATCTCCTTGTCATGATAGTTCAGTTTCTGGACCGCACCTATATCGATCGGTCATCATCCTGTCAGTTCAGTTTGAGTCAGGGCCGCACCTATATCGATCGGCCATCTCCCTGTCATGTCAGTTTTCGAGTCGGGACCGCACCTATATCGATCGGTCATCATCCTATCTGTTTGAGTTTGAGTCGGGGCCGCACCTATATCGATCGGCCATCTCCCTGTCATATCAGTTTTCGAGTCGGGACCGCACCTATATCGATCGGTCATCATCCTATCAGTTTGAGTTTGAGTCGAGGCCGCACCTATATCGATCGGCCATCTCCTTGTCATGACAGTTCAGTTTCTGGGACCGCACCTATATCGATCGGTCATCATCCTGTCTGTTCAGTTTGAGTCGGGGCCGCACCTATATCGATCGGCCATCTCCTTGTCATGATAGTTCAGTTTCTGGGACCGCACCTATATCGATCGGTCATCATCCTGTCAGTTCAGTTTGAGTCAGGGCCGCACCTATATCGATCGGCCATCTCCTTGTCATGACAGTTCAGTTTCTGGGACCGCACCTATATCAATCGGTCGTCATCCTATCAGTTTGAGTCAAGGCCGCACCTATATCGATCGGCCATCTCCGTCATCATGTCAGTTCAGTTTCTGGGACCGCACCTATATCGATCGGTCATTATCGTGTTAGTTTGAGTCGGGACCGCACCTATATCGATCGGTCATTATCGTGTCAGTTTGAGTTCAGTTTGAGTCGGGACCGCACCTATATCGATCGGTCATTTTTCCGTGTTAGTTCGAGTTTTCGGGGCCGCACCTATATCGATTGGTCATTGTTTTGTCGGATTGAGTTGAGTCTGGTTCACCTCCGAGTCGCGCCTGCATAGTTGAGTCTTGTTTGATTTTTGAGTCACCATCTTTACGTGTTTTTGACGTTCAGGGTCATTTCTCCTCAGCTATGTCATTCAGAGTCACAGTTCTTGGCATTCATATCCATTGTCATTGCAGACCTTACCTTCACGGATTTGCACTTATCCTTGTTTTTCCTCACCTCGTTACCCTGTGCTTATCTCATGTTCATCACGTAGTCCACATAGGGCAGTCTCCTTTAGACGCGTTTTGTTCGTACTCTAGGGTGGTTCGACCGTTACTCGTCTTTGACATTGATCTTCGAGTCACTTTTGGAGACGTCTTAGAGAGAGTCCGGATCCTTAGTGTGGCTTCAGAGGCATTTTGTGACATCATTTCCTTTTAGGATTAGAGCCTCGTTGTTCATATGTTAGTTTGAGTGAGTTTATATCTCACTAGTGTCCCTATGGGGGTCTTCTTGGTTCTTCGGTAGAGTTCACTTCATTGCACTCACTATTCACGCTTACTTTTTACTCCAGTGTTCATGTTCTTTACACTCGTGAACTCTACCGAAGAGGGGCATATTTGTAGACCCCCATTTGGGGCTCATGTTCTGCAGCTAACTTTGGACAGGTGTCACAATCTCAAGGAACCACGTGTCACCTCGTAATTGGCCTTCAGTGAATCAGGTAGTGGAGTTGAAGGAGCCAATCAAGGGTTGACACCTGTGGAGGGATCTTCAGAGAGGAGTGCGTTTCTGTTGAGGAGTGGCAGGCCAGCTATTGGGGGGGGGGGCAGCTGTAGGAGGAGGTTGCTTTTTGGACGGGTTTTGTTGAGAGATATGGCAGCATTTCTATGACAGGGAGAGGAGCGTATAGAAGGGCGGAGAAAAAAAGAGAAAAAAGGATAGAGAGTGACTGGAGAGGAGAGAACCAGAGAGCTTTAGCTGCTGGAGAGTGTGAGAGATATTAGAGAGAACAGAGGAAGTTTCTTTTAGGGGACGGAAATGAGAGAAATAGAGTAAGCTGCGAGCTGGAGGAAGCTACCGGGGAGAAACAGAGAGAGCAGGAAGAAAGGAAAAATCAAAGGAGAGGGAGCAAAAGTCTTGAGAAGGAAGCTGTGGGAGGGAAGAGAAGGGAGCTGAAACAGAGGAAATAAAGGAAACGTTCTCAGGTACGTTTGCTAGACCTCATTTTGATTGCCATTGATGTTTCTTTTTATTGTTGTGACTGTATTGTGATGTATCTGCTCCCTGTTCTTCATGTGAAGTTTGATTTAGAATGAGAATACTTCTTTTGCTCTTCTTTGTGTGTTTGAGCGATATCCTTGAATCTCGTTCCCATATGGTTTGAATCTCGTTTCCATTTGGCTTCTTTTTCTACCTATACATAAGCCCTATGACTTCAACATAAGACGGGATTCGGGTCATTGTTTTTTTGGGGATTCATTTTATACTCTGTTTGGTCATTGCTTCATTGTTGTTTGCTCTCTATTCTCGGTGGTCACCTGTACGCCCAAGAAGAAGAGTCTTGGCTAGTACTGCTCTTGGTTTTTTTTATATGGGCACAGTTTGTGAACCTGTGAAGATGTCGCTGCATTGCTCATAGAATCGCTTGAATATTTTGCTCAGAAAGGGTGATTGCCATATTCAGGGAAGCTACTCCATAACCCACATTTCTCTCTTAATTGTGTGAGATCCAGAGGGAGCGAGTTTGTTTGAAACTTGTTCGGTATCAGCAGCAGCCATGGCTTTGTTTGTTGAGAAGACCAGTTCTGACCGGGAGTACAAGGTCGAGGGCATGTCTCAGGCGGACTTTGGCCGTCTGGATATCCAACTGGAGTTCCGGTTATACAGTTGGCCGCAGGAGAACCTGATTTTGATACCCCTGCTGTTGTTGTTGAGGCTGGGAATAAATGCAATTCGTGAAGGTTATGCAAGGGAAACAAGCATTCTGGAAGCTACCTACAGCAGCCTCATTGACAACGTTGAGAAACAGACTAGTAGTCTGTGCTCTGTTTGGGACATTTTCCCGAAGGAGATACCAGATCCTAATGCAAAGAAGCCTGAAGACCGAGATGATGAGGAAGTGCTCAACAAGATGCCGGTGAATCCAAGAAGCAGCTATCAACTATGTCATTAAAGTTTGAAGTGTCCCAGTGGCAGCCTCTGGAGCTGTTTGCTTTTGAGGAAGAACGCGTCATTGAACCTCAACAATCTCCATTGCGTTATACCCCAGTGACAAATAGACCAGCTGATATCTTATCAAGGACATGATATTGCCAAGGAATTCATCGAGCGTTCTAAAGAGTATAAGAGGTGGATGCAAGAACAGAAGCAGCATGGCCGTTTCTGGAGACGTTGAGATCAGACTCCAGAGCTATGTAAAATAATTGTTGGAAACTTGAGATTTGATTCTTTGAAGCGAAGAAATGAATGAGTATAAAGACACTGCCCTTAGTTCAGGAGGCCATTTCTTGCAAGTTGCAGCAATTTTCAGCCGAGGAGCTAGTTCAAGTTGTCAAAATGGTTGACATTGTTGACATGTTCAAGCTTCAAGAACAATCAGCGTTTGAGAAACAGTCGGCTGCTAACATGAAGAGGTGCATCACATTGTTGACAATCTGAGCATGTGGAGGGGATTACCCAGATTTCTGAAACTATAAGTCAGTTTGCTACACGGGTGAACTCGTAATCGTTCACTTATGCGTTGAATTTTCTGATAAAAAGAAAATATCCTCCAATTTGACCAGCTGCATAACGTGGAAATCCCGATATTGTGAAGAGGCTTGTGCGGTATAATCTTGGACTAGGCTTAGAAAAGAAAAACCATGGTTTTGTTGCCGAGGTGGCTGCCCAGACTGCAGCAAAGCCGCCATGCTGAAACATCACAAATGATGACAGTCTCGGTTGCATTAGTCAAACGAGGTTGACGATACCACCAGCCAAAATTCGAGGGAATCATTCTTGTCATTGGCTCATATTCCATGGAATGTTGAAGCCACTGCTGAAGCAATAAATGAGGGCATGGCTTTCCTGCTAACTGGTGGGCACTGGGAGTCTTGATCTATTTTATGCTACAAGTGAAATGCCATTTGGATCATGGAGAGAAAGTGAGCTTGATACATTTGCAAAGATTGCAAGGGGAGCAACACCTTTGCGTTTAGCAGCCCGTCAAAGACGACCCGATTGCATTCATATTCTGTTAGATAATGGAGCTCTTGTTTATGCTTCCGTTGGTGGATACGGTTGCCCAGGGAGCACTCCTCTTCATTTGGCAGCCAGAGGAGAGTCTCTGGATTGCATCCAGGAATCGCTGGTTTGGGGTGTTGATCGTCTTTAGAGAGATTCATCCGGGAGAATACTGTACGTGGTTGCTCTTAAGTACAAGCATGGAGTATATGCAGCCTTACCGAATCCCACATCAGCAGAGCCTCTTGTTTGGCCATCTCCCTTGAAGTTCATCAGCGAGTTTGACCAGGATGCAATAACTCTGCTAGAACAGGCCTTAATGAAGGCAAACAGGCAGAGAGAGAAGGGCATCTTAAAAGGAACATCTTACTTGCTTCCATCCCCATCTCATTCTGATACAGCTATTGATGACAGTATCTCCGAAGCCAATGAAACAGAGCTTTGCTGGCATGTACTTCGATCAGGTGTGCACAATGGAAGTCCAAGACTACGGTCACCAGATGTGCGCTCAATGCACACTAGCCCTGTGTTGCCACAACACTCCCGAAACCCACGTGTCCTTTATTTATTTATTTGTTTATCTATTTATTTCTTTATCATCAATTCTAAAATAATTTCCAAATTTCCTGTCTTCAAATAGTTTCTAATTTCTCGATTTTCAAATAGTTTTAACTTTTTCAAATCTTCATCCTTAGTTTTAGTTTTATTAGGCCTCAAAATATCAATTTTAATAAAATTTGCTTCCACTTTCTATTTGGCAAGCAATTTTCAAATCTTTCATGATCTTTTAAAGTGTTTTAAAAATAAGC
This sequence comes from Vitis riparia, assembly GCF_004353265.1. Lineage (NCBI taxonomy): Eukaryota > Viridiplantae > Streptophyta > Magnoliopsida > Vitales > Vitaceae > Vitis > Vitis riparia. Next base: position 8,574,469 of record NC_048441.1, read on the forward strand.
AAGAATTAAATTCCGTAATTTCGACTAATGGAATTTATGGAATTAATTCATGCTAAAATAAACGGGCTTTGGTGGGTTCCCGACATATGTGATTTTATAATTGATTGATTAATTGATTGATTGATTGCCAAGCGTGATTGATGTTATTCTGCTCTATAGCATGCTCGAAAATATTCCTTGATTGTGCACTAACCTCACTTCTTGATAGCGCATAACGGCTCGTTGCCCAGGTACGCGCCTATTCTCACTTTGGTCACTCTATATACATGTACTGATTCTCATATGTGCATGATCAATTCAGGTATTCATTGATTTCTTTATTAGATGCCACGATTGCTTCATTTTATTAGTAGAGACCCATTTTTAGGGACTTAGAGGGGTGCTACGGTCTTTACCGTACCTTCCCAATAAGTAACCTGACCCCCGAACCCGATCCGGTTTTTCGTAGACCAACCTTTTCCAAAATAAGGAGTCACACTTAGGGTTTTTCTTTCTTATTTTGTTTACCCTTTAAAAATAAAACAAAAATAAGTGGCGACTCCAAATCATTTTTCAAACAATGATATAAAATCATTTTCAAAGTAAAATTCGAGCTCGCCATCGAGTGGAAAACGCATTGAGCCGAAATGCGGGGTCCACATTAGCGTTTGGGAATGAGGATCTTTTGCTTCAAAGGTTGAAATATTCTTTTGTATGTAATCTCTGGTTTTGGGTCAGGGGTTCCCTAGTAGAGAGTCATTCTTCTCTTGTAAGTTTTGTAGACTAGATAGACTCCTAGTTAGGGAAGGTGGTGTGTATACTCCCTGTATACTTAGAGGGCACCGATTTTTGGTGTTTCCTCTTTTAGTTTAATATACTTCTTTTACTTATCAAAAAAAAAATTAAAGGAATTTTCAATAAATAAAATAAAATAAAATAAAAAGATACAACATTCCACTAACCTCAACATGAGTTTGAGGTATTTGTTGAGTATGAAGCGTTGCATGAAGGATGTAAAGAGTTATATAGGTATTGACCAATGCTAGACTTCTAAGAGTAGGTGCAATGAGATCATGTAAAACTATATACAAGTTCTTTGATAATTAGTGGATTTAATTATGGTAGTTCAACTTATAATTTTTTTAATCTATTGCATTTTTGTAGGCGGTTTTTTCATGTATGTCCAATATTTTTGTATGTGATTGATAGTTTCTATTTTTATTAGTACAAAAAATGGATAAATTTAAAATTTAGACTCAATTGCTTAGACTAACTATTAAACATCAACCTTCGCCATATGTAAAGTGAATATAATAAAAAAACTTAAAATAATAATTACCATAGCAAATTCTTTTTTTAATCATTATATAAGTTTACCATCAGTTATAAAATATCAAAGAAATAACTCAAGAGACATGATGGAATTCTATAATCCACTCAAAAATTTTAAAAAAAATTACACTATACCAATTTTTTTTAAATTGTAACTGGTGAAATAGATAACAGAAAAGAGAGAGTGATAAAAAAAAATGCATATCTTAGAAAGAAAAAGATAGAAAAATAATAGTAACATTTAAAAATAGGAAATTGTGATGGTATTTACTTTAATGAAATAGAAATCTATGAAATTTCACCATTTTTTTTAAAGGAGCTCCTTTTAATAGTATGTTTTCAATCATCCGGGAGACGTGGAAGATGAAAGTGGGCCTATAGATCATAAGTCAAAATTTAAGTTCTTTTATCTTATGATGCTCAACGTAATAGTTTTGCAGTTGAATCTCTTTCTATTTCACTGGTCTGGATCGAGATATCATTTTTTTTATATATATAATGTTAAAGAAGCTTGATAAGTATATCGAGCTTAAATCTTATAAATTTAAATTTTTAAGAAAATCGATAATTTTATATAATATCAAAACTTTGTTTGACAATATGGGTTCAAGCCACTTTATGAGGTTGGAGTCCATCCTTTGTTAATTAATTATCTAACCGGATGTATAAATTATCAAATGTGCGAGAGGCATTCCCTTTCTTGCACCATTGAGCGAAGTTGTGAAACGACTAAGATAATCTAGGTTGGCCCAAAGTTTAGAGAAACTAGGTTGAAATGAAGCAGAAAATTGATAAAACATAATTTTTTTCTTCCACGTGGCAGAGAATGTGAAGGGGGCAGGTATAACCTGTCATTTGTGATTGGTCTCGAGCCCCGGAAATGTATTAAATCACATTTAACGCAATTTCATCTTCCTCTGCTCTTGTTATTCCTCGTCAGGTCTCAGAAGCCCATGACCTCCACCCAGAAGCCACACTTTTTCAGGATCATACACCCGTCGTTTCTTACACATGGATACCCTGTGAGTATTCCTCTTTCTTGCCTTCTGCTAATTTTATTCTTTCGTACTACCACAGTACAACAGTGAATTTGTCAACAAAATTTCACAGGGAATTCCTCAGATTTTTCTAAAAGAATATGGAAACAGTCTCTCAAATTTTGTGTTCCTCCACCTTCCCACTGGCGCTGAATGGCGAGTAGAATTGTTGAAACTCCATGGTGAGGTTTTGTTCAGCACTGGATGGCAGCGATTTGCTGACTTTTATTCTATAGGATATGGGCATTTCTTACTATTCAGATACGAAGGTAGTTCCCATTTCCATGTGCTTATATTTGATATGACCGCTTCTGAGATTGAATATCCATACGCTACTGCTCCCAATCACTACCACAACCATCATAAAGTTTCTGTTGAGAGTTTGGATGATTTCCCATCCTCCAAAACAGCAAACTATATGGACATGATCGATATTACCTCTAGTGAAGCAGTGTTCCACCCTAATGGAGCAAGCAGCTTGCCAAAAGTTGAGGACATTCAGGGTGATTTTCCAACCACCCACAAAACAAGGGAGATAACAAGAAACAATCCTTCTTTTAAACCTCATAACGCTTGCAGTTCCCACCACTATCATTACTCCATCCCAATTTCTAGGGGTAAGAAATGTTTGTCGGAGTTTTTACTTTGTCTTTGATTGATGCTGCATGCTGTTGTAATCTTATCCATCCATTTCAGGTGGAGCTCTTGGAAGAGCTAAAGCTTTGAAATTCGAAAATCCTTTCTTCATTGTCACCATGCGACCATCTTATGTTGGTAGTTGGTACGGTTTGGTAAGCTTTTAAATCACAATAGAGTTTATTTTTGCTCAAGAATTGGCATATCAAATCTCAACATTTTCACAGATCATGATTTTTAAAGAAAATAATCTTTTGTTTACCCATGCAGAGTATACCATTGAGTTTTGTCAAGAGGCACTTCAAAACGGATCACAATTACAAAACAACCCTTTCTGTTTCAGATGGAAGAACTTGGTCTGTCAAATACATTATTATGAAAAAATCCAAAGTAAAATTCTCCTCTGGTTGGACAAAGTTTGCGCGAGATAACTCTTTGGAAGTAGGTAATGTCTGTGCCTTCGAGCTGATCAAATGCACCGGAACTTCACTCAAGGTTGTCGTATTTCGGAACAGTGAAGATGCAGGTCATAGTCACCTGCAGCAGTGAGAGTAGAACTTTTAAATTTTGTATATGGAGGCTCGATTTGGCATGATTTTGGACAAGTGTTAAGATGAATTTTGTGCTGTTCAACTAGTTAGGTTTAACATGCATTTTCCCATTTCCCTTCTTCGTCTGCTTCAGGATTTGAGCTTCACAGACAGAGAGATTCTGGGTGTACGTATATCCTGGAAGGGCTCATTATTGTTTATTTCAACTCTTCCTCTGTACGTAGCAGAAGAGTCTCTGAAGTTGTTTTGTTTAAAGAGGGAGAAAAGGACTTGGTTATATTTTTCTTTGAAAGGTATCTATGCAAAGTTGCAAACCAAACCCAAAAGAGTATATAATATAAAATGGGTCCTATAGATAGCCCATCTATTCCTAATCTTTAGTAAAAAATAAAATAAAAAATTGATCCATTTATAATTGGAAATGATAGTAGAATACATAGGTTGATAGAAGTAGTTCTAACATAAATATAAATATATTATACCATCTAGTTATCTTATTTCCTCTATGAGGGAGAAAAAACATAAAAAATATATCCAAACAACACATACATAAGAAGAAAGAATATTCTTGAATTAGAGAAATTAAAATTAAAATTCTACACAAATTTAATAGTTTGGAACCACTTATGCTTTCGTTTCTTCTACTCTCTTCTACCACATTGCACTCATATCACTAACAAATTCAATATAAAATAAGAATGTACTAAGAACTAGATTTGTAGATGTTTTAGTGAAAAACTCATAAAAAGACATCATATAAAATAATAGAGTGTATCTCTGTTAGTTGCTTTTTTATTTTATCTTAAAAATCAAACAATAAAATTTTTAAACCATAATAACATAATTTGTGTATGAATATTTTAACAAGCGAATATTAAGCAAAATATCTATATATGGCTCATATTTCATTTAACCATTCATAATTATGAGTATCAAGTAATCCATCAAATAAACAAAAATTTGTGTATTGGAATCTTAATTTTTCTTTTTATTTTCATTTTAATTTATTGAAAACAAATATGACATTTAACGAAATGGTGCTCCACATCAAACTATGGGGCACCACTTGTCCCATTACTTCATATTTCTCTCATTCATCTCACCTTTCATGGTATATGGAGTGACTACTCTATAGAGTCAACAAATTCTTTATGAAAGTTGTCATTTAATATAAACCGAACAAACTCTATATAAACTTAATGCATAATCTACATATGTTAGTTTGTGAGGAATTTGAATTGTGAAGTGTTTATTATCGGCTACCACACCAATTAAATATCAAGATCCAACTATTCATAATTCTAAGTATTAAATGATGGTTTATAAATATTATTATATTTTGAGTAAATTGTTCAAACAAAAAATATAATGCTAAATATTTAAATTCCAATATAAAAAATATATTTACACATGAGTTCAAATTCAAATATTAATATCCTTGTATTTTGAGTATCCAAATATTGGTATATCTTTCTTGGTATATTTAGATAATAGTTAAGAGCATAAATTGAAGCATTCTAGAGCTACAAAGATAGTTATTAAATTGTTAGCACTGTATAAAAACATTCCTCCTACAGTAGATGTTAATACGAATAAGAGAAACTTTGCTATAGCCATTTCTATACTACACAAGGCCATTTAATTAATCAATTAGCCCAATCCGAAGACCTTGTTCACTATCCCTTAAGCAACCTTGCATAATTACCAGAATGCCCTTGTGTACAAGAGTGAACCTAAAGTCAATCCAACTCTTGTAAATTGTTTCATCATGGTATATGAGCTTAAAGCGAGGACTATTGGGACCCATAGGAGTTTTGGCTCCCTTATAATTCAATTATGAAGTTGATTTAACATTCCACTACAAAGAATCAATTGCACTTTAGTACCATATGTAAATAACAATAAGATGAAGCTCAAGTGCATGACCTATTATCAATTAAATGCAAATTCCAGATGAAGTGGTGTCCATAATCTAACAAAATAGTGCTATCACCTATCAAGATTACTTTTCTAATCCTTGAGTTATAAATCTCACTTATTATGTGGTCAATTCATGACATATTCTAGCTCCAAGGAACATATGTCAAATTTTCACTAAAGGAAATGCTAGGGGCATGGACTTCTAGATCACATGTCCTATGGATTACCCAAAGGGACACATTATCTCAATCCTATGAGGATATCATGGTGCCTCTATTGGGAATACTTATTCCACTAGCCTCTATCAATAGTGACCCAATCCGTAGGGATATATGATCACCTTAGGGTCTCACCATAGGTCAAAGCCTCGTGTTGATTTTGGCACTAGCTCAATATCCTCTTAAGGTTGAGAGTCCATGTAGTATAGTAGCTTGGTGAATCATGACAATCGATAGTATTGTCTTATGAAGAACCATATGTAGGTCTTGTCTAATATGTAACCATACACACTAGTGCACTCACCATTGTAAACCTATCTTGACAATTAAGACAAGTCATCCCTCCAATTAGAAGGTAGTGTACTACAGTCTTTACTAGATTGCTTAAATCCATGAACTAAGTATAGACAACTTATTTACTTAGAAGGAACCTATGACTTGTATCATTTGTGCAACTCCTAATACATCTAAGTCGTGTACAATTTAAGATATGGGTGTGAATGCTTAGATATTTAATTAATGCAAATGGGATAAAGGAAAACAAAGAAACATGAATAAATAAAATGAATGAATACATCTTAATCGATTACATTATGCCGTGTTTTCTAAGGCTTAATCCTAACAATGACTACCCAATAGCCTTTTGTCATGAATCACCATAGGTCTTATACAATGTGTAACCATACACACTAGTGTACTCACTATGGGAACCTCATCCCTATAGCCAAAGCCAAACATTCCTCCAATTAGGATGTAGTGAACTACAACCTCAAATGAGTTGCCTAAGTCCATGAACCGGTTGTGAACCAATCATCTACGTACAAGGAACTCATGACTTAGATCTTTTGTGAATTCCTAATACACCCAAGTCATGTAAAATACAAGAGATGTTAGGCCAAAATGCTCATAAAGTATAATGCATTGAATAAGGATAGATAAAAGTGAAACTGGAATATCATTAAATAAATAACAAATTCCAAATTTGTTACATCATGTCATGCTTTTAAAAGCTATATATATTGTAATAGTTTGTACCTTAAAATTAGGAATTCTGACCATTTGAAAGCTTGCATGTGACTAGGGGGATTACGTACTTAAAAGCATGCTTCAATTGAGCACTTGAATTGCACATTCTAACTTGTGTCCCTAAGTACACAATTCAAACAGTCACTCAAGGTGCGCAATTCAGACCATGCTTCCAATGTGTGCATTTGATGTTGCACTTTTTAAGTGTAGAATCTTACTTTCACCAAAGCTGTTCTAAAATATGACATGACTCAAAAATAACAAAAAGAAATGCATACCTTGTTTCTACTAAAGATATAGGTCTTAAGTAATATCGAAAGCTAAAGGACTCTACAAAACAAAATATTAGCTATATATATATAGATAAAAAAAAACAACAAAAACAAAACAAAATCATCCTAAAGACTATCACCAAAAGCTTTAATTTTGACAAAAATTTCAAGGTGGTTTGTGGATTGATGTGTTGGAGAAGGTAGACAACTAGGGGTTACCAGTTTAGATCAGGTTTCCTGGTCATCATACTTTCCCAAAGACATCATCCTAGTAGCTATAATGCTTATAATGCTAGATTGAGTGACTTGGAAAAGGAAAAGAAATGAAGCAACAAAGATAAAACAAGTGTGGCTAAAAGAAACAAAAATGAATGGAGAATAGGTGAAATACAGTTATAGAGCTACAATAACAATAGATGTATACCGTAAAATACCTTTAGCACTGTTAATGCAAAAAGTTCCTCGACAACAACACCAATTTTTTGGTTTCTACAAGGGTGTCTCTAGTTTAAAACAAAATCTGGAAATAAATTTGGCCATTAAGTTTTACAAGAACAAAATTTTAAACAAAATTAATTGTTGAAACTCTTAACTCTTGAACCAATAAAATAAAATAAAAACTAACAATTGTATAACAATTAGGTCGTCTCCATAGGAAACTTGTGCTTAAATGCACTAAAGGTATGAGCTTTATGGTATGAGTGTTGATTGGAAACTCGAGAAAAAAATTGATTTTCAAACTATAGAGGAATAAGGATCCTAGAAACTAGAAAACTAAAAGACAATGAACTCTAGGGGCATAAATTTATAGAAACTTCTTTTCTCACGCTCATCCCACCAACAAGGCTCTAATCCTATGCTTGCAACTTTAGGAACAAGCCATAGGTTTATACCAAAGGGGGTTCCAGTTAGCATGAGTATTAACCACCTGAACAGAATATCAAATCGATCTAATTAATTCTTTTTAGGTTCTTGCAATTAGATGTTTCAAATGGATTCTTGCTCATATCAAAAGGCTAGTGTTAGGTTTATAAGACTAAAAGAGCTAAGGCTAAGGTTGCTTGACTTGTGTCCTTCACAACCACAATCCTTACTTCCCATAGATACTTTTTTTTTTTTTTTTTATCATCATAACTATGAACCTGAGTCATGGTTACTTCTTTTCGCTCCTTATAACCACTAATAGGAGTTATGATCCTTTTAACTCGATGAACTATGCTAAGATATGGAGACCTCAGCCCCTTTCACCAATTGGAGCCTAAAACACAGAAAGAGAAAAACAAAAGAAAAAACATAGAAATAGAAATGTGAAATTAAAAAGAAAGTTTATTAAAAATAAAAGGTAATAAAAAGGAAACGAAAGAAACAAAAATAACCTAACTTATTTCCCTATTAATCGTCTCTTCAAGAAAAAAAAAGTTTTTCTATTTACGGTTCTCATATTTATAAGCAAAAATTTCCCTTCTCCTTTATTGCTTCGAAACTACCCCTATGCAATTATGCTTCTTGTTCATGTTGGGAGATCTACTATGGTGGCACAACTATCAATCATAAGATGTTTGTGTAGAGTGAAGGGTTGCACTTTGTGGTCCCTCCCCCGATCCACCGACCGGTGCGACTCGCGAATTAAAACAACAATGTGGAGAAAAAGTGTGGTTTACAAGTTTTGGAAAATCCATCCCGACCAGGGACGGTTTTCATTTGGAGTCGCCACTTACTTTTGATTTTTATTTTTGAAATGAGGAAAATTATGTAAGGACAAAAACCCCCTCAATGACTCCAGTTAGGAAAAAGTAGTTCGCAAAACTAGATTTCTGGGTTTGGGGATTAGGTTACTTATCAGGAAGGTACCTCATACGAGGTAGCACCCCTCTAGGCCCGGAATCCGGTCTCTATTGGTGAATTGGGTACATTAGAGCATATGGGTCGAAGATCAGTCAATTTCCCCAGGTTACATAGATGACAAGACTCATGCAATCTTAGTTGATATTTGGCACGCACAGGAAATCAATAACCAGAACAAAGTTGCGTACCTAAGGTCCCTAGTTATGTGCTGCAAGGAAGGGTTAATCAATAAGCATAGGCACACAATATATGCAAATTCCAAATTTACCAAAATTTCCAACCATGACCAAACCATATATATATAATCTCTAGGCTCTACCCAATGGCCACCAAGCACAACCATGACTATGGACTACGTGGCTAAAATTTAGTTACTCTCATTCCCTTGGCTTTCAGCTGAGGACTAACATCTTTCCTATTTGAACTTCATTCCTTAATAATCGGAATTTTGGAAACCTTAAAATTGAATATGGACTTTTCAAAACTTTTTGGAAATTGACGCTTAAAAAAATAAATCCAGAATTTTCGAAACTTTAGAAATTTTTGGAAATGACACTAAAAAAATAAAAAAATCCGGACTTTGAAAATTTTGGGAATTTTTGGAAATGGAAACTAAAAAATAAATCCAGACTTTTCGAAACTTTGGAATTTTTTGGAAATGATACTAAAAAAATTAAATCTGGACTTTGAGAATTTTGGGAATTTTTGGAAATGGAAACTAAAAAATAAATCCTGAATTTTCGAAACTTTGGAATTTTTGGAAATGGAAAATAAAAAATAAATCCGTTTGGAAATGGCCACTAAAAAAAAATTAAATCTGATATTTGAGAAATTTTGGTAATTTTTTGAAATAAAATTTTTAAGATGGTATTTAAAAAGGAAACTTGGGAATTTTAGAATTTTGGAAACTAAACTTTGAGAATGGTATTAAAAAAAAAAATGAAAATTTGGGATTTGAAGAGAAAAGGAAATTTTAGGTACGAAAACTTTAAAAAATTAAATCTGGAACTTTGAGAATTCTAGGAATTTTGGGTGTGAAAATTTTAAAAATTAAATCCGGAATTTTTCGAATCTTCAGAAACTTGGGTACGAGAATTTTTAAAAATTGAATCCGGAATTTTTCGAATCTTTGGAAACTTGGGTACAAGAATTTTTTATTTTTTTTTAAAAGAACCCGAAATTTTTGGAATTTTTAGAAACATGAGTACGGGAATCTTAAAAAAATGAACCCGGAATTTTTGAAAACTTTGATACGAGAATTTTAAAAAATGAATCCGGAATTTTTTTAAATCTTTGAAAACTTGGAACAAAATTATTCAAAAATCATAAAAAAAAAAAAAAAAAAAAAAAAAAAAAAAAAACTACATTTTATAAGACTACTCAAAGGTGGCATTTTTTTAAAAATTATACTACATCAAGTTTAAAGAAATATACGTGTGGTTGGAAATCTTAAAGATTGAATAAACAATGAACAAAAGATTTAAAGAAACATTAAAAGTCCAGTAGCCATCATTATTTAAATGGAATCTTGCAATGTTATTTGGTGGTGCATGCTAAATTGTGCCTTATAGAGTTGACTAAACCAATTCAACAAACATGTGTTTATTTTTTATTTCAACAGTGGAAACAAGTGAGTGGGCTGGTCATGCAGGGGGCACATGGGAAAATGGTTAGCTTGCTACCACCGATGGGACTTTCATCTAAAAAGCTACCCGAACCTGTTCCTATGTATCCCAGCGAGGGGGAGGGGCACAAAAGAGAGGTGCCGCCCATGTCATGACGGCAAAGGAAGCCATCCCATTCGGGCATTAATCCATTAACACAAAACCTTCCAGAACTGAACAGGCTTATCTCTTATATCCAAGCCTATGTCATTCTCTAATACAGGCTCAAACACATAGACAAGGACTCTAACACTGTAAAAAAAAAAAAAAAAAAAAAAAGTAGAAATCATAGATGAAAACTTTAAAAAAAATTCCCAGGGAAGGGTGAGCAAAAGATGAACATAAATAGCCTCATTTTAGGAGTAGATTCATGGGCTGAAATGGGAAAATGATTCAAAACAGATTTTTAACATGAACAAAATCAAACAGGATCAATGGCATCAACTGAATGAAGAACATAACAAACAGAGAAAGAACCAATTTCAACATAACAATTTGTGGCCCTTTTCGTCCACACCAATCAGTAAAACATTAAGCATTCTGAAACGACCAGAAGGAGAAATCAAATTCTGAGAGTAACTAGAAATGTGCCTGGAAGAACAACCTTTGAGAGGTGTTCCTCAGCTTCAAGTGAGATCGATTCTCCTTCTGCAAAATCCGCTCAAGACCAGTGATCACGATTTCTTTTCCTTCTTTCCAAAGCAAACAAAAATTCCTTTTTTTTTTTCCTCAAGATCCTTTTTATTTTCCCGTTCTCTCTGTTTTTCTTTAAAAATCTTTCCCACTTTTCCTCTCAAACCTCCGTTTTTTCTCTTTTCTTTTCTTTCTCTCTAAGTGCCGAACCCTCAGAGACCCCTAGAATTTTCCTCCACACTTTTAGTTCTCCTCCTACAAAGACTCCACCCAAGATTTCTCAAAAACCCCTTTTTTCCTTTTCTCCCCAAATGTCTCCTTCTTTTTTTTCCTTTTCCCACATCAGCATCTGCACCACCCTATTTTCTTTCCCGTTCAGATCTGGAAATCCTCACCTTCAGCCTCAGAACCCTAACTCATTTAGCTCCCCACTTCCCGAGGTGGGCAGCTGCCCCTCATAACTTCATAATTCCTTACCCGCTAAGAATCCACATGGATTCAAGGTGGGTTACAATCCATCCACAAAATGGCCCAAATCGGACCTAAAACCATTCTCCAAACCTATCTAGAGCACCAGGACTCAAACCAACCAGAAAAAGGGCACTAAAAATGCCAAAAACAGAGTTGTTCACCAGCAGCCCTGACAAACCAGTCGATCGCCTCAAAAAAACTTGTCGAATCGGTTGAGCCGGTTGCCCATCAGGTCGACCAGTTGAGAAAAATTCTCAAATTTTGACACAATGTTCCTTGAAGAATAAGGAATTCAATAAAAAAAAAAAAAAAAAAACGGTGCGCAATTCCGAGCTTGGATGAGGGAGAAATGACTAAAACAAGCCAATGTGTCCCGTCATGGTCTCCAACCTAACTAAGGTTGTGGAGACCTCAACCTTTATCCCATAACATGATACGAATTAAGGAATCAACCATAACGGCATTTCATAATAGACCAAATGCTCGCACTAAATCGGACCATAGGTGAACTCACATGAGGTCTAAGAACCGATTAAGCCCAACAAAGGCTCCATGGTCGTGACACACAGGAATTGAGTGCGAGCGACACCCCCAAGATATATGCAAGTGACAAGGGAAAAAATTAAGGGTCTACAAACTTTTTTTCTTTTTTCTTTTTTTCATCACAACAACATGATGAAAATGGATTAATTAAGAGCTTAAGGAGTGTTATTTGCTACACAATCTTGATGAGTACGCAATGATTGGAAGAAGTAGCATATGTGCTTAGTGGAGCAATCAAGGCAACGCATAGAGATGAAAGCAATTTGAGGTGCACTTCATAGTGGAAAGAGAGAGTATACTTCATTACCTAGAGACGTGCATTGCTTTATTAGGGAAAATTACGCATTGAGGGTGGTTGGTTGTATGTTTGCCTTATTGCTAAACAATAGTGCACTTATGAATAATGAGCATTGTGAAGGCTGAGGTAACGAGGTGCGCTTTCTCTTTGCGCCCTTGAAGGGTGCGTAGTTGTTGAGCCACCTAAGGGAGGTGTGCTATTGACTAGAGTACACTTAAGTGCGCAATCTAAATAGAGATCCTTTTAGTGCACAATAAGGAGTGTACAATGTAGGTAAGGTTCCCTAAGTGTGCAATTCAATTCACCACTCAAATGTATGCAATGTTTAAGTGGGCTTCTCCAAGTGTGCAAATTAGATTGGTGCTTCTAGCGTATGTAATTTACAATGGGCTCTTGTTAGTGTGCTATGGGGGTCTTGCTCAAATTGGAGTGTGTTTTTGGTTGTAATGTTCCTCATTTAGATACTTTCTTCTCCCTAAAGTGTTGGAAGTGTGCAATGCATGTCTTAACTCTGTAAAAATCTCACAAAACACATCAAAACAAATTTTTTAAGGCATTAACAACAAACTAAGGTGTGGACTTATTATGAGTGCCTCAAACATTCTGAAATTGACTCTCTTAGAGCCAGTCAATTCATCAAATCATTCAAAAATATTTATGATTCATGAAATATAGAAAGTATATGGTTAAGATTTATGATCCAACATATTCAAGTTTCATATATAACAGTATTATATGATGACAATGTTGAATATATTGCATCAACCAAAGGAAGATACATTAAAGGTTTAATGATTAAGATTGAGTGACAATTTAATAAACCTATTCACAAAATCATTGCCAAATATAACATTTAAGAAACTCATATATAAAAATAGAGTGTGACAACTCAAATATCTTCATACTGAGTTATTAGAGAGAGTATAATCATGTTAGAATAAGGAGGAGCAGATTAACAAGGATGTTACAACATTATACTCATTTTCTCTTCATCCAACCTTTATCCCATTCGGTTTTACTAGTGAGGTTTTAACAAGGTAGTCATGGTAGTTCAAAAACATTGAAAGAAATATTATACTATTTTTTCTTCACTAGGGTTTTCCCCGTAGGTTTTTTCTAATAAGATATTAATGAGGCATATTTTAAAATGTTTAACGTTTAAGGAGTGTAATAAATAGGTTCAAAGTTTTATGGACACCACCATTTCCTATTATAAAACTTGCAATTGTTCATATTACCTTCATAATTATCAAAAAAGTATTTATTATAATCACATTGATTGTAGCCCATAAATAGGGCCAAGGTTATTGGAAATAATAACTTCAAAATTGACTTTCTTTGAATATCTTCTCTCAAATATTTTCTTTATTTTTACAATATAAAGAAAAGAACAACTTTTATTTGAAGATAAAGGAAAATGAGATAGAAAAAAAAAAAAAAAACAATGTACCATGAAAAATTTTAAAATATTTTCCTCAAAAAAAAAAAAAATGCTAAATGCATTTATTAATTATTTATACTTATTTCTCTAAAATTTTTCACATAAGTTTTATTTACCATTTCTTTCATTCTATTTTTCTTTCCATTTTTCCCTTTTTTGACTACTAAATAAAGTATTTTTTAAAGTAATATATAATAAAAAAATCAATAAAAATAAATTACAGAGTGAAAATTTCAAAATAATAGAAAAAGAAAAATCTTATATACCATAAATAGTTCATAGTAAATAAAAATAATGTATTACCCATTTATCTCATCCTCATTTTTAGTTATTTTTTAGTGAAAATTATTTAAAGAAATATAATTATAATTTTCAGTTTTGAATTTAAGAGCATTTTTCAGTAACTCTTAATGAAAAATTAGTTTGATCTCATAAATAAATTAAGTAGATTTTATTTTGAATTCCAAGTGCATTATATTAAATACTAAAACTGAAGGATTTGATTTAATATAATTCTTAGACATCAACTAAAATACTTTTTTTTTTATTTTAATCTAATTACATGAAGGGACTAATTATAGAAATTGTGATTTAGAAGAAGATATATTTTAGTATAAAATTATTTAATTATAAAAATATTTTTTTATAAAGGGATAAATATGAACTAAAAAAGTTATAAAATTTTAGAACACATTTAATTACCTTTTATGAAACAAATTCAATGGTTCCTTTTTTATGGTGTTTTGTATTAAATGGTTTAAAATTTATGTCATTGAACAAACTTAAAAAGTGAGACCTTCCATTTTTTTGTTTTTTTGTTTTTACTTATGATTTGCTCTTTAACCAAAATATCCCCATCTTAAATTCAACTTCTAAAATATAAATTAGTATTTTTAACTCTTAAATTTATCTAAAAATATAGTTTTAAATGGCATAATATTTCCCATGACAACCCTTTGATTATTGGAGGATTAGCAATGAGACTATAATTAACAGAAGTTAAAGTAAATTAAAAGACTTTCATCAAAGAATCATTAAAAGATTTCTAGTAACCTACAAAATTATAAAGTAAAAGAAAATAAAAAGAGACATGATTTATATGAAGTTTTTAATGTTGATATATTAGATTAGGGTGACCATTTTATTCTATTATTGCATTGAATTCTGAGGGTCTTATTATTTAGAATTGAGTACAAGTTATGCTTCTAACTCAATTCATATTTGATGTACCAATACTTAAATACATTAAAATATGAGAAATGATAGCTACATGTGCTAGGTGAATTTTGAAGGGAATATAAAAAAGTAGAGCGAAAAGCACAATTTGGGGCATGGATGTTCAAACGTCACACATGAGATGTTTGAATGCTCATAGGATGATCAAATGTTCAAATGTTCCTCTAGTGTTCCCTGGGACCTTCAAATACTAAGCCTTCTGCATATGTATTTTTAGCCTATTTTCATATTTTTAGAAGTTTTGTGTAATTCTAGTTACATATATATCTAAAAAATGTCCCCCTAGGGTTTGGGTATAAATATAAAGTTTTCTAAGTTAAAAAATACACACAAGAACATAGTCATTCTCCTTGCTATATTTTTTTCATTTTTTGAAGCTCATATTGAAGGAATTTTCAACAAAAAAAGAATGATACAATGGTCCGCTATGAGATTGAGGTATTCGTTGAGAATTATGAAGCATTGTTTTAGGGATGTAAAGAGTTGTATAGGTGTTAACTAGTACTAGACTCCAATGAGATCATGTTAAACTATGTACAACTTCTTTGATAGTTAGTAAATTAATTAATTATGACGGTTCATCTTATTTTTAAATTTTTTTTTAATCTAGAGTTTTTATACAGTTATTTCATTTATATGTAGTATACTTATATGTGATCAATAGTTCCTCTTTTCATTAGTCAAATCATTGGCATATTAAAATGGATAAATTTAAAATTTAGACTATATTGCTTAGACTAACTATTAACCACCACCCCTCGCCATGGATAAAGTGAGCATTATCAAGGAAATTAAAATAATATATTAATTACCGTTGCCGATTCTTTTCTAAATTATTATATAAGTCTATCATCAATTATAAAATAGAAGAGAAATAAGTCATCAGACGTGATGGAATTCTATAACTTACTAAAAAATTAGAAAGAATGCATTATACCAATTATTATAGCAATTTTTTTTTTCTAGCTCATTTCTTAAAGATGCCTACCCTATTGAGAAACAAAAAAAGGAAAAAATAATAATATGTACCAAATATGTGAGAGGCGTTCCGTTCCTTGCACCATTGAGCAAAGTTGTGAAACTACTAAGATAATCTAAGTTGGCCCAAAGTTGAAATGCGAAGCAGAAAATTGCTAAAACATAATTTCGTTTCCACGTGGCAGAGAATGGGGAGGGGGCAGGTATAACCTGTCATTTGTGATTGGCCTCGAGCCCCGGAAATGTATTAAATCACATTTAACCCAATTTCATCTTCATCCTCTCTTCTTCCTACTCCTCCTCAGGTCTCAGAAGCCCATGACCTCCACCCAGAAGCCACACTTTTTCAGGATCATACACCCTTCGTTTCTTACACATGGATACCCTGTGAGTATTCCTCTTTCTTGCCTTCTCCTAATTTTATTCTTTCGTACTAGTATACATGGTACTACAATGTGAATTTGTCAACAAAATTTCACAGGGAATTCCTCGGACTTTTCTAAGAGAATATGGAAACAGTCTCTCAAATTTTGTGTTCCTCCACCCTCCCACTGGCGCTGAATGGCGAGTAGAATTGTTGAAACTCCATGGTGAGGTTTTGTTCAGCACTGGATGGCAGCGATTTGCTGACTTTTATTCTATAGGATATGGGCATTTCTTACTATTCAGATACGAAGGTAGTTCCCATTTCCATGTGCTTATATTTGATATGACCGCTTCTGAGATTGAATATCCATACGCTACTGCTCCCAATCACGACCACAACCATCATAAAGTTTCTGTTGAGAGTTTGGATGATTTTCCATCCTCCAAAACAGCAAACTATATGGACATGATCGATATTACCTCTAGTGAAGCAGTCTTCAACCCTAATAGAGCAAGCAGCTTGCCAAAAGTTGAGGACATTCAGGGTGATTTTCCAACCACCCACAAAACAAGGGAGATAACAAGAAACAATCCTTCTTTTAAACCTCATAACGCTTGCAGTTCCCACCACTATCATTCCTCCATCCCAATTTCTAGGGGTAAGAAATGTTTGCTGCAGTTATTACTTTGTCTTTGATTGATGCTGCATGCTGTTGTAATCTTATCCATCCATTTCAGGTGGAGCTCTTGGAAGAGCTAAAGCTTTCAAATTCGAAAATCCTTTCTTCATTGTCACCATGCGACCATCTTATGTTGGTAGTAGGAAAAGTTTGGTAAGAATTAGGCAAAGTAGCAATTAACAACTAGTTGTTTAGTTTGTTACAACAGCATTAGTTATTTTTGTTTTCTTTGTTAAAACTCTGTTAGCCTCTGTTTTTCTAAACCCTGCTATATATATAGCAGAGGTGTTGTATTGTATACAAATAATAAAATCCCTATCTCTCTTTCTCACTCTCTTCTTCTTCCTATCTGTAAGCTTTCAAACGGCAGTATGGTTGATTTTTGCTCAATAATGGTATGTTGACGAGTTGGCATATCAAATCTCAACATTTTCACATATCTTGATCTTTAAAAAAGAATCTTTTGTTTATCCATGCAGACCGTACCATTGAGTTTTGTCAAGAGGCACTTCAAAAGGGATAACAACAATACAATCCTTTCGGTTTCAGATGGAAGAACTTGGTCTGTCAAGTACATTAAGCAAAAAAACAATGTACAGTTCTCCTCAGGTTGGACAAAGTTTGTGCGAGATAACTCTTTGGAAGTAGGTGATGTCTGTGCCTTCGAGCTGGTCAAATGCACAGGAACTTCACTCAAGGTTGAGATTTTTCGGAACAATGAAGATGCAAGTCATCACCTGCAGCAGTGAGAGTAGAACTTTTAAATTTAGTAGATGAAGGCTCGATTTGGCATGATTTTGGACAAGTGTTCAGATGAATTTTTGTGATGTTTGATTGTCTTTAAACTCTCAAAATGAAACGTGTTTTCGACTCGCAATTATTATGTAGGATGAATGATATAAATTTGTAGGTATATATAACTCTTTTTTTCTCCCTTCGCAATTATTTTTGTTTCCATAAATCTGGAGTGGACCTGGAACTTGAGAAGTTGTAGTGAAAAAGAAAATGGAGAATTATGATTTAGATGATCCATTAATTAAGCATGTGGAATTAGCATAAAGGTTCCTACAAACTTTAAATGCCCTGTTCCGGTGTCTTGTCCACAGGGAGGATTGGGAGATACACCCTCTTTACATCCATTCAAGATTAGGTTGTTGTCGAGAAACTGCTAGCTTCATTTGCAGAAGGGGGTTTGCCACCTAACCTAATCTGTCTTCACTTTCCTCTGGAATTGCTAAAAATCAGAGACTTTCGGACTGATTGTGGCTTGCAAAAACTTTCCCTCTCTTACTCCATGTTTGGCTTTTGAAAAATTTAAAGAAAAATGCAAATAAAATGAAATAGAGTTTCCTATTTCAATTCCAAACTACATATAAAAATAAAAATAAAGGAAAAAAAGAAAGAGAAAAGAAGTAGATGATGAAATGAACAAAAAAATATTTTAACATTATTCAGTGTGACCCCTACATCCCCGAAGGGAGAAAAGAGAAAATTCACAAATGAGAAGCTCTATAAATTAGCTCCATACAAATGAAGGATTCAAGCCTCAATTGTGGATCAACAAAGAGTTCTTATAATACAACCAATCAGTCAAAACAAATTAGACTTAATTACTATAAAATCTATGCTTAATCGCCACAAAATCTTTTGACATAGATGAAAATCTTGTTTGACAAATTCTTTTTGTTAAACTCAATTTTACTTTTATCTCATTCTCCATTTTAACACAAATACGAGGCAAGAGGGCCCTAAAACTCAGCTTCTTTCCCTTTAATTATTGTTATGGATAGTTTTTCATCAGCCATTTTGGTACCTCATATACTTTATGACGATTAGGATTGACAATGAAACGAGTTTTTTTTAATATTTACCTAATTTCACCTTAATGGAACAAGTTCGGAATAAATATAAATGGGTTTGGAGTACATATAAACATATTCGGAGTGAATTTGATAAATTATTTTACACCCAAGTGGAATTGGGTTTGATTTTAATCCATTTCAACTCGATCTAATTATATAATAATAACTAAAAAATATTTTAATTGATTTTTTTCTTCATTTTTTACCTTTTTCACATATATAAAATATTATTTTTAGTAAAAATAAATTATAAATATTTATAATATTTATAAATGTATAAATTGTATTTATTTTTAATACAATTTTTAATTTTAAAAATATAAAAAATTTGAAAAAAGCATTGAAAATGTTGAAAAAATAAAATGAAAAGGTCAAACAATCGAGCATGTATTAAAATTTGAAAATATACCGATTTACCTATACTTACAATTGATGTGAATCATTTATGAAACCTTTGAAAAAGAAGATGAATTGAATCATTTTACATGGTTTGAACATTTAAATGAAACCAATTAAAATAGTGACATTAGCTTGATTCGTTCCCAATTGGTGTCTCAGCTGATTCATGTCCTCTCAATGGTCCCTGACAGTGGTGTCATTTGATTCGTGTCCAGCTGGTGTCCCTTGATTGTGTTCCTCAAGGAGTAATCAACAAAATTTATACCCTATTACCCATGTACTAAGATAGTCTTAGCTAGCATAGCATAGTGGCTCTAGGGTCGTTCACTGGGATGAGTTTTTACTTCACAATTGATATTAATTCAAAGCTGAATTGGTGCCTTTTCATTTCAAGGTTAGCTTTAAAAGAAAACATAAAGATGTTTGAAAAGGTTGGTTTTTAAGCTAACCAAAAATAGTAACTGATTTTACTTACAAAGAAAAGTGTTCCTTGGAGTTTCAGATCACTAGGCTCAGATTCCTTGTACAAAAAGGGAGTTCCGGTCACTTGTTTCTTTTCCTCGCATTAGAGAATTAACATATAGTTAATTCTCTAACCGGTGCGGTATAGATGCTTCCCATTAATGGGTTCAAACACTAAATCCCTCTCACTGATGCACCTTGCAATGGCTCGTGCCTCTCACCTAGCATTTGCCATTCAAGGTGATCCTTAACCTTGGATTATCCGTCAAAAGCTCGCAAGAGATAACTAATGGATGTCTCCTTGGAGTCCAAAAGCTTACCAAGTATTGGCAATTCTAGAAAATCCTACCTCTAAACCACCTCCCAAAGGCTCGCAAGAGATAAACAAGTGCATTTCAATGGATGAAGATCACTTGCTTTATCAAGTGTTGGCCTAGGTTAGTTAAAGGCATTTTAAGTTAACTAAAAAGATAAAAACCATTAACGGGTCACACTTTCTCTTCATTAAAAACTAAAACAACAAAACTTCCAATTTATGCATGAGGAAACTTACCCGGCTTTCTTCACTCCAAGAGACAAAGAGCCTAACCTCTCATCCTCTGAGGAAAAATCCTCAGAGTTTGATTGGCTAGAAAGAAAACTAACGAGAAAACAAAAATATGAAGGAAGAACAGAGCAAGTGCTCTGTTCGTCGATTCTATATATGATATATGATATATGATGGATCTATTTTCTTTACATTGGTTCCAAGATATATATAGAGAAGATATTTTCTAAGAAATATCCCAATAATATCTTTGATTGATTACAAGGAAAAACTAGAAATTTACACAAAATATCTTAAGAGAAAAAAATCTAACTTAGTCGGTGGCAAATATCGGGAAGCTTCAGGAGAACACCGTGGCACTGTGCAAAATCCGGGTAATCTGAAATGTCGGCCGCAGATCTCTCCGAGTGAGTGCTATCAGAAGATCCGGACATGCCTGTCCGGGGAAGTTGAAACGTCCTCCTCTCCCATCCGGCTGTGAGATATCCGGATGTAAAATGTCGGCGCACGGAATTCCGGATGTGAAATATCCGGAGAAGGTGGAAAGTCGGCTGGATAGAATTCCTCCTCGGCTGGAATGAGCTATGCTGCGCAAGGGGGACCGCGGAGCGCGCAAGGCTATCTGGATCAACTCCATCCGGATTCCCCAAGAGGACATGCGCCGCCATGCTATCCGGCACTCATGAACATCACACTCCGGATGATAGCATATCCTATCCGGATATATTGTCTGGATCATTGACTACAATGAGCAAGCCTTACTACAGCCCACGTTCCGCCGCTCTCCAATGGTGTGTTCGGACGCCCTGTCCGGACATCTTTTGCCATGGATTCCAAAGAATCTCTCCTCAATCTCGAATTACTTTGGTGATAAAAAAGCTATCAAAACACCAAAACTTAACACAATTTGATTAGAATTGATTGCAAGGGTCCTTAATATGTTAATTGGGTTAAAAGGTGATAACTACTACTCAAAAGTGTTTAAAAGAGTTAATTACAAGCTATCAAATAGTACTTTTTGAGTAGTAATCACTCTCCCCAACCGACATATTGCTAGTCCCTTAGCAATGAAGGATAGAGAAAAATAAAAATAAACAGTACTATAATTTACAACATCATGCTGATCAAAAAACAATTTTCAAGTGGCATGATGATCTAACTCTCACATGGAACATTAAAGAAATAAAACTCAAACTTCAACAAGAGTTATCAAATAACTTGTCTAATCACAATTCTTAAAGAGAAGGCCTTATGCAAATTTAAGTTTTAAAAGAGTTTCCATTCCCAAAGGGGCAAACCTTACTCTTCCACAAAAATCTAAGTGTTATTTATTAGTTTCCGAATATAGTATGTTGAACTAATCTCTCCCCCAAACCTAGTTCTTTTTCAAAGCTTAGCAAGCTGATTAACCTCCAATAGGCTAAGAACGCACCTCTTTTTTCACAATTTTTTTCATTGTAGGAGTACAAGGCTAAAGGTATTATTTTCTAAATTGTCCATGTAACGAGGGTCCATTGATGACTCCCAATCAATTAAGGTTTAAGGAATCAAGCTTTAAGGATTTTTCAACCACTAACTCCTTAGATTTTACCCCGGACTTTTGAGAATGAATTTTTAATACCCAAGTACCTACAGTATATTAAACTCCACCTATTCACCCTTGTAACGAGCATTGAGGTCGGTGACTCCCAACCGATGAAGGCTTAGGGCACCAGGTTTTAAAGATTTTCATCATATACCCCTCAGACCTTGCTCGGGTTTCAAGGCAAGTAAACATTTTTTTTTCTTTCTTTTTTTCTCAAAGACTCATTGGTCTTTTACAAGGTGTCCCAACACTATTAAATGAGGTCAAAGGTACCAAGTCTAAATTTTCCTAAGTCAAGAGGGAAATAGTTTTTCATCTTATAATCGGAACCTATTATGCACAGTGTGTGAATAGCTTAAAGTGGAAGAACTAAGGTTGAATTCAATAGAAGTTTCAACAATTCATCAACTTTAGTAAGCATAATACAAACTCTAAGTCAAGTAAAAAGACAAAAATTCAATTTCTCCCTTTTCATTTTGAAAATTTTTCCTTAATAACCATGGAGAGTAGAATAAAAACTTAAAAAATTTTAAAATTAAGCAAACAAAAAGCAACTAAATTACCAAAATAACTTAGCATTAATAACAAAAACTTCCTTCCTCAATTCTCCCCCCAACCAAGCTGAACATTGTCTTCAATGTGACAAAAGCGATTGAAACATAGGGAGGAAGTGGTACCTCCTTAGTGACATGGAGTCTGAGTCATATTGGAGAAACCACATGTTTAAAAAAAAAAACAAAAGAGTTAGTGAGTAGAGAAAATAGAAAAATGTCAAGTTTAAAATGATGTCTATATATGATGTATCATCAGTAATACATCCAATCCCAGAATATAAGACATCAAAATATGGAATTATTTATACTAATTTATGTAAATACAAAAAATTGAAGAGATGATCAAGTAATGGTAGGGTCCTGTGGAGCTGATGCATCTGTGGTGGCCTGTTGAGTGGGTTGGATCAGGACTTTAACCTCTGCTTTGGTAGTCTCCTTAGGTGGCATAGTCTCCTCAGCTGGAGCTATGGGCCTTGATGGTTTTAAGGAGGTCAGAAATGGAGTGAGAGGCTTTGTGTGTGATCTCAGTGAGAGGGCTCTCCTCTTTAGAAGCATGGTTGCGGGGCTTTGTTGGTATTTTCACAATTTCCCTTGGCTTTGCAAAGTGTTTTTGCAAACCTCTCTTCATTTTGCAAGTCATCTTTATAGCCTGGAGGTCATTTTGCAGCTTGTAGATCATTTTGCAGTCATTAGGAAGAAAAGAAAAATATTTTCGCAGCCCATGGAAAAAATAGACACATTTTGGCAGCCCATTTTGAAGCTTGAAAATCATTTTGTAGTCATTTTGAAGCTTGGAGATCATTTCACAACCATTTGGAAGTTTGGAAATCATTTGGCAACAAAATGGGAATTTCGCAGCCCTTTTTTTTTTTTAAGCTTGGAGCATTTTCGCAGTGGGGGGTGGATTTCGCGGAGGAGGGGAATTTTTGCAGCCCATTTCGCAGCTGCGAAATGGTGTACTGTGCTGCAAAGTGGCACTCGTGTGCCAAAGGGTGGTTTCGCAGCTGCAAAACACCCTTCCAAATGGCTCCTCTTGATTCCCAACTTCCTTCTTTCACAATTTTTTTTTTTTTTATTCCTCTTGATTTTGATCATCCAAACCTATATTACATCAAAACAAATTATGATTAAAGCATTAAAATCAAAATTAAAACAAGTAATAAACAAAACAAAAAGATATGGACTAGCTAGTCTTTAAAAAGACTAAGTCCATCAAAAAATTTGATCTTGATTTAGCTTGCCCGGATCCCATATGAAGTTTGCGTCTCTCACTTAAGACTTGGTTTGTATGTTTTTCCCATACAAAGCTTGGGGGAAAGGTGGAGGCATGTGTTTCTTCATTTCTTCCTTGATGACTATCCTCTATGGTTCTTCATCTATATAGTCATCTTTCTCTATACGTTTCCTCTTTTTCTTTCCTTTGATTTCCTCCCTCTTTTCTTTCTCTGTTTCACTCTCTACCTCATGCTCTAGCTTGGATGTGGGCATATCAACCTCTTTACCACTCCGAGAAGGAAAGTTTCCTTTTTCTTGCACTGTGTTGAGGTTGACAAATTTTGAGATTGAATATTGGAGATTATCTATCTTCTGAGATAAGTCATTTTGCATCCCATCCATCCCATCCATTCTTTGACTGAGTTGAGAGTTGATGGATTTTTGTTCTCCAATAAAATCTCCCACAACCTTGCTGAGATTCACTATTGCTTGTTCAAGACTTGAAGCTTGCTGTGGTGCTTGAGCAGGTTGCTGGTACTGAGGTGGCTGTGGTTTCCAAGAGAAATTTGGATGGTCCCTCCAATTGGAATTGTAGGTGTTGCAATCACCAAACATTTCTCTCACTGTTGGAATGGTAGGACACTCATCCACCAAGTGCTCATATGATCGACAAATGGCACAAGGCATAGCTTGCAATGGTGTCTGAGAGATGGCTTGCACTTCTTGCATCTTCTTAATTTCTAGCTCTTCCAATCTCCTTGCCATAGCTGCAATCTTTGCTTTCATGTCTATGTCGTCATTCAAAATATACATCTCACCCTTAGCATTAGGTTGAGACTTCATTCTTCCCATATTTCGAGCATTCGATTTATCCCATCCTCTTGAAATTTCAGCCACATAACTCATGAAGTTCATGGCTTCCTCTGTTATCTCGTATTCAATATGCACAACTAGCAATTTGTGAATTGAAAACAGAGAAAATAAAAGAAAATAAAAGAAAAACAATTCTAAGAAAAAATTAAGGTAAACTAAAAACTAAATAAAAGGTATACTAAAATATAAACAAAGAAAAATAAACAAATAAAAAGAGTTAGTAAAAGGAAAAGAAAAGTCACCAAACTTGTGATGAAGATCATAAGTACTCTAGAAAGGTGATATCATTGTAGAGTCGCACCATCCCCGGCAGCGGCGCCATTTGATTCGTTCCCAATTGGTGTCTCAGCTGATTCATGTCCTCTCAATGGTCCCTAACAGTGGTGTCATTTGATTCGTGTCCAGCTGATGTCCCTTGATTGTGGTCCTCAGGGAGTAATCAACAAAATTTATAACCTATTACACCATGTACTAAGATAGCCTTAGCTAGCATAGCATAGTGGCTCTAGGGTCATTCACTGGGATGGGTTTTCACTTCACAATTGATATTAATTCAAAGCTGAATTGGTGCCTTTTCATTTCAAGGTTAGCTTTAAAAGAAAACATAAAGATGTTTGAAAAGGTTGGTTTTTAAGCTAACAAAAAATAGTAACTGATTTTACTTACAAAGAAAAGTGTTTCTTGGAGTTTCAGATCACTAAGCTCAAATTCCTTGTACAAAAAGGGAGTTCCGGTCACTTGTTTCTTTTCCTCGCATTAGAGAATTAACATATAGTTAATTCTCTAACCGGTGCGGTACAGATGCTTCCCATTAATGGGTTCAAACACTAAATCCCTCTCACTGATGCACCTTGCAATGGCTCGTGCCTCTCACCTAGCATTTGCCATTCAAGGTGATCCTTAACCTTGGATTATCCGTCAAAAGCTCGCAAGAGATAACTAATGGATGTCTCCTTAGAGTCCAAAAGCTTACCAAGTGTTGGCAATTCTAGAAAATCTTACCTCTAAACCACCTCCCAAAGGCTCGCAAGAGATAAACAAGTGCATCTCAATGGATGGAGATCACTTGCTTTATCAAGTGCTGGCCCAGGTGAGTTAAAGGCGTTTTAAGTTAACTAAAAAGATAAAAACCATTAACGGGTCACACTTTCTCTTCATTAAAAACTAAAACAACAAAACTTCCAATTTATGCATGAGGAAACTTACCTGGCTTCTTCACTCCAAGAGACAAAGAGCCTAGCCTCTCATCCTCTGAGGAAAAATCCTCAGAGGTTGATTGGCTAGAAAGAAAACTAACGAGAAAACAAAAATATGAAGGAAGAACAGAGCAAGTGCTCTGTTCGTCGATTCTATATATGATATATGATATATGATGGATCTATTTTCTTTACATTGGTTCAAAGATATATATAGAGAAGATATTTTCTAAGAAATATCCCAATAATATCTTTAACAAATTACAAGGAGAAAATAGAAATTTACATAAAATATCTTGAGAGAAAAAAATCTTAGTCGGTGGCAAATATTGGGAAGCTTCAGGAGAACACCGTGGCACTGTGCAAAATCCGGGTAATCTGAAATGTCGGCCACAGATCTCTCTGGGTGAGCGCTATCAAAAGATCCGGACATGCCTGTTCGGGGAAGTTGAAACGTCCTCCTCTCCCATCCGGCTATGAGATATCCGGATGTAAAATGTTGGCGCACGGAATTCCGGATGTGAAATATCCGGAGAAGGTGGAAAGTTAGCCGGATAGAATTCCTCCCCGGCTGGAATGAGCTATGTTGCGCAAGGGGGACCGCAGAGCGTGCAAGGCTATTTGGATCAACTCCATCCGGATTCCCCAAGAGGACATGCGCCGCCATGCTATCCGGCACTCGTGAACATCACACTCCGGATAATAGCATATCCTATCCGGATATGTTGTCCGGATCATTGACTACAATGAGCAAGCTTTACTACAGCCCACGTTCCGCCGCTCTCCAATGGTGTGTCCGGACGCCCTGTCCGGACATCTTTTGCCATGGATTCCAAAGAATCTCCCCCTCAATCTCGAATTGCTTTGGTGATCAAAAAGCTATCAAAACACCAAAACTTAACACAATTTGATTAGAATTGATTGCAAGGGTCCTTAATATGTTAATTGGGTTAAAATGTGATAACTACTACTCAAAAGTGTTTAAAAGAGTTAATTACAAGCTATCAAATAGTACTTTTTGAGTAGTAATCATAGCTAACCCAATGAAATATTAGAAAGTTAATCAAAGGATTCAAGTAAAGATAAACATGGCCAAGATTTAAGCCCTAAAGCATATTTTTAAAGTTATTTATTTTTGTATGCTCTTTTTAAATTTTTTCCTTTTTTTTTTTTTTAATAAAAAATAAGCAACAAGTATACATATTGTTTGGCAATAGAAAGGAGATATAAAATTTTTCTGTAATATTAGATTTTCCCTTTTAATCTTTAATTAAAAACCAAATAAAAAAAAAAGTAGTGTTGGTATTTAATAATTTAAGAATGACTTATATCGGAAAGATTGATACATAATAAATGAAAAAGGAAAAAATAAAAAACAACCAGAGAGGCACATTCGTTAAAAAAAAATGAAGAAAACTAAATTAAAAAAATGCTTAACTTCTAATTGCAACATAAGTTTTAAATAAATGTTAAAAACCTTAAAAAATAAGATATTTCTTTAAAATCAAAATAGAAAGTGTGCTCTCATCTTTTACTATGAAATTGAATTGGAATCAGTGGGACATTTTGATCCCACGCATAGTAAATATCTCCCCACCTACTTCCCTCCCCTTTCCATTCTTCCTTGGCACCCTCACTCTCTCATATGAATTTGGACCAAAAAAACCAGAAAATGATTTTTTTTTTTTCTAAGTTGGATAAAAGTCTATAGAAACTATCAAAAAAATTAATTTAAGCCAAGCAGAAAAGCAAACAATATTTTGGAAGAGAATGTGAATGGAGGATGGAAGTGCAATGATTAGTGCATATCTGCAGGGACAGTAGAGTAGGACTGGCAACGAGGCGGGTTTAGGCCTGGCCACCCCTACCCCATTCCCGTCCCAATTATATAAATCTATTTCCCATCCCCGTCCCATACTCGGGGCGGGGCGGGTTGATGGGATCCCATCCCCGTACCTCTCGAGGCGGGGAGGGGTCGGCTCAAGAGGTCTATTTCGGCATTCAATGAGGTTCTGGTTTTTTAAGGGTAATTTAGGCATTTCAGTATAATTGGTTCGGGATTAAAGTGAAGTGATGGATGGGTATGTGGTAACTGTGAAAAGGAGAGATGACATGATTAAAATAAAAAAAACAAAAAAAAAGAAAAGAAAATGAGGTAGAAAGGCCATTCGCCAACAATACCAGTTAGATGGTGATGCCGCCACGTCAACCGGCCAGTCCCTTATCTCCACGTCAGAACATCAGCAGTTCCAAGGGGGTAGGTCCATCAGACGGGCCATATCGCCTCCACTGAACCCCAAATCCAGCAGCTCTACTTGACTCTTCTAGACTCTTCCATTCAATAAGAAGAAAACCCTGAACCCAATCTCTACTCTTAAGGAAACAACGTTGTTAAGCGCTAGTGTATTGAGATAAGCAGTAGGACCAACGACGAGAGAACAGAACCAACACCAGTCCCTCTCTCAATTTCGAGGATGGCGCCGACGACAATGGCGAAGCCTTGGTACTGGTAGTGGTTGTAGTAAAGGAAAGAGTCGGCGTAGAGGACGTAGGTTGAGCAACTGACTCTTCATTTTCCCCAAACCCCATTTCTCTTCTTACCCACTAGATCAGATCAGATTCAAACCCAAAGTCTGTTGGTAATTATAATTTTGGGGCGGGGCAGGTAACTACAAACCCATACCCGCCCCGAACTCGATTCGGGTTTCACAAAACTATCCCATACCCTATTAATTTATCCCATACCCGTCCCAATAGGGACGGGGAGGGACGGGTGACCCGATTGACCCGTGAAATTTCCATTCCTATAGTGGACCCATCACTTGCATTTTGCCTCGAGCCACATACATGAATTAAATCACATTTGACCCAATTTCATCTTCAACCACTTTTCTTTTTGCTGCAGGTTTTAGAAGCACATGACCTCCACCAAGAAGCCACAGTTTTTCAGGGTTATACACCCTTCCTTCTTTTCACATGGATGCCTGGTACGTATTCATCTTTTTTAACCCCTTTTTTTTTCTTTGTAATATTCATTAGTGACACCATAAGACCTATTGATGAATTTCCACAAGGAATTCCTAATATCTTTCTGAGAGAACATGGAGGTAGTCTCTTAAATTTTGTATTCTTCCACTTTCCTACTGGTGCAGTATCGCTTATGGAATTGTTGAAACACCATGGTGAGGTTTTGCTTAGCAGTGGGTGGTAGCAATTTGATGACCATTATTCTATAGAATATGGGTATTTCTTCCTATTCAGATGTGAAGGCGATTCACATGTCCATGTGCTTGTACTTGACATGACCGCTTCTGAGATTGAATATCCATGTGCTACTAATCCAACCATTGACCATACCCACTACCAAGTTTCTCTTGAGATTTTGGATGATTTTCCACCCTCTCAAACAACAAACCATGTAGACATGATTGATATTGCCTCTAGTGAAGAAGAGTTCCACCCTAATGAGGTAAGCAGTTTCCTCAAGTCCGATGAAATTGAGAGTGACTTTCCACTAACCCAGAAAACAAGCAAGACGTACAAGAGGAAAGAATTCTTCTTTGAAACCTCATAACGCTTGCAGTTCCCACACATATCATTCTTCCATTCCAGATTACAGGGGTGAGAAATTTTTACTCGAATTTTTGTTGTCTTTGATTGATGGTGTTGTTGTAATGTTCTCCATTCATTGCAGATGGAGATTTGCATTTTTCACATGCGCCACCACTCGATCTGCGAAACTCATTTTTTATTTGTAAAAAATTAATTTTGTAAAAGTCGGAGTCGCCACTTATTTTATTTTATTTTTTAAAGGGAAAATAAAATAAGAAAGAAAACCCTAAAAAAAGTGACTCCATAGTTTTTGGAAAAGTGTGTCTTTGAAAAAACCGGAGTCTAGGTCCAAGGATCAGGTTACCTATTGGAAAAGTACCTCTAAAAGGTAGCACCCCTCTAAGCCCATTAAAAGTCTCTACCGACTAAGTTGAGGGAAATGTGGCAATTAATTGATTGATTGAGGGTATCTAGGTAGACTAAGGTGATTTCAAAAAATAACATGTTAAACAAGATCAAATCACAATAAAGAAGAGTTAGGATGCGTACTTAAACTACTTCTCAAGCGCTATCATAAAACATTAGGATTAGTATAGAAATATAGCACACAACCTGTATTTAATCATAGCGAATCAAGCATACATCTAAGCACCTAAGGATCACATCAAGTATAAATGAAATTCACAATAACATGCATGTTCATAAAATTTCGAAAAGTAAGTGATAGAGAGTGTACCAAGATAACATGAATAATTTATAAGATTCCTCAAAAAATGCTAGAGTGGTTAGGACAAGTATATATCATATAACATCTTTATTATGTCTAATATACATTGCCAAAGCCAAAATCGAGTTAAGATAAATCAAATGACTCCAAAAATAATACAATTCAAGCAAGTACTGAGTCATTAGCATGCATATAGTAAAGGGAGTATCACAAAAATAATTTCTAAAAAAATGTCTTGGAGTGGAATTTAATCACAAAAAAATTGCTGGGAAAAACTCCTACACATCTAGAACAAGATACCAAAAATCCAAACACTCATTCAAATGTCAAATTGCAGCAAAGATGCCCAAAAGTTCCAGAAGGTCCAGGTTAGGTAAAAAAATATTAGCATGCAAAATATATATTTTTTAAATAATAATACATCCCATAAAATAGTACAAAAAATCACATACATTTTTCAAGGTTCTATATCACGGAAAAAAATAAATTTAGGGTCAGATAGTACTCAAAAATATTTTTAAAACACTTAAGCTAATCAGATGTACAAAATCTAGCATGTACAGTAGGTACGACTTCGAAAAATCATGTATCCCTTAAAAAGGCATATTTTTTAATATTTTATGTATCTAATATCAATTTCAAGAAGCCTAAAATTGGAGGAAAATATTGAATCAAATTTAAAAGGTTGTCTGGTATTTTATTTTTGCAAAAATATCTCAAGCGTCCAGAACTGGGTGAAAACGGAGCCCCCCTAAAGACTCATTTATATTTTCTATTTCAGAATGGCTTTCTAACTCAAACGAAACTTTAAATTCAAGTTCAAGAAGTGAGGAAAGTCATTCAAGTTTTGGAAAATTTTTAAAAACATTCTAATGTTACTAAAACGAATTTTAAATCTAAAGGGTCAGTGGCTAAGTAAAAAAATGGTAGCAAGGAAGAGTTTTGAAAAAAATTTCTTATGCAGGGATTTCACCAATTCCCCAATTGATATACACAAATCTGGCTTAGAGCCGTCCCATTTATTTGGGATCACAAGCTTTGATTCATGTTTTATTTAAAACCAAAATTTTCATTGAAAACCAAAATTTTCATTGAAAACCGAGAAATATGCAAACCGATTGAAAGATGGTTGCATATTATTTAAGAAAATGATATTTTGATTCTAAGGACTCTAAATGAGTTTTTGAAATAGATTTTTAAAGGGATCTTTTGAGAAAAGTGTTATATTTTAAAATAAGAGAAATTAATTTGAGAACAATAAAACGTATGAGAAACAGTATACCAAACAAAACAAACGAAAACAAAAATCACAAAGTAAAATTTTTGGCAATCAAGCAAACTGAAATGGTGTGAATGGAGGTCAATCTTCATTATTTTCTAATGGTCTTTGAAGATTAAATTTGAAACAGAATCATCAAAGTAAAAACATGAAGAATTTTAGATCAAGCAAGATACCAAGATATCGATCAAGATTTGTTCACTAGAATTCCAAAAGCACATAAGCTAAAGTATATTCAATCAAGAGCACATGACAAATGAACCCAATAGGATAAACCAAAAGATAAACTTAACCATCCAAAACATGGATATAATGACATGAAATCAATTAAGAAACTAAATTATTAAAAAACTTAGGAACCATATGGGATCAATCAAAAACTCAACTTATCAACATGAAAACACAAATAATAGCATGGAATTAAAATTAAAATTGTACAAAATATCTAAACTAAAAGAATAAATTAAAACTAAGATTAAGATAGAACTAAAAGAAAGAATTTGATCACATGGGATTGATTATTTAATGAACTGAAATGATAAGAATATAATGACATAGAATTAATTTAACTAAGAAACTAATGTTCTAAAAACAAACATGATCGGAATAAATAAATAAATAAATAACTAAACTAAACTAATTTTGAACCATTTTAATTTAATCTAGAGAATTAGAAACTAAAACTAAATAAAACCGAACTTTTGAAATAATGTAATGAATAAAAATTAAGTTAAAACAAATTTCCAACTTACCTTTCCGGAGAACACGAATGGCCTATAGAATCTTCAAAGGTACGGGCTGCTTTCTTCTCCAAAGTGGCATGCTATTGGGCGTCTCTGGTCTAATGAACCTAGCCAGGTCTCTGACGTGGATGGTCAGGATGCAACTGGAGCTAATTCTTTTTACCAAATTATCCCAAAATTACCATTATATCCCCAAACACCACCGAAACATTTGGCTTATC
Source organism: Vitis riparia (assembly GCF_004353265.1). Taxonomy (NCBI): domain Eukaryota; kingdom Viridiplantae; phylum Streptophyta; class Magnoliopsida; order Vitales; family Vitaceae; genus Vitis; species Vitis riparia. Next base: position 8,606,810 of record NC_048441.1, read on the forward strand.
TTTTCTCCAACCCGATTCGCCTCCAAATCCCAGTCGACGCTAGCAGCTCCATTGCGGAGAATGCTTCCAGTGAAAAACCTGTCGGAGCTCCGGAACGATAGCGCATGTGAGGAGATTAACGCTGTCGAAGACAACCTGTCTTCATAATCCTTCAACCAGCTTCATCTTGAAGCTACCTCCGCCGCGGTGCTAGGCCCTGGAGGCTCCGATGCAAGTTGATTTGACTGAGCTTGGGCGTCATCTTTGTCCTTTTTCTGCTGCACTGCTCTCAGAGCCTCCTCGTCGATGGGTGGAGGCCACGGTAACCTCGGACCCATGATCGATGACATAGCCAAACGAGCCTACAGAGTACGACCGTCTCGCCTCTCTGGAATCCGACACTGATCGACATCAACTCACAGAACCGAGCTCGATTCGGAAGCTATCGCCAGCGTTCATTGACGTGAGTATGGCCTTCATAAATCTGCTTCCGTCGCGAATATCGGAGATCGACATAGAGGACACGTCTTATTGGATGTCAGCCACGCGTCGATGTATCGAGCATGGAATGCGTGGTAGCAGATCGAAAGCAGTCGAAGCTGATCGTGAGGCTCAAACTTGGAGGGACACACGGCGCAACCACTGGTAGAGAATGAGTTGTGGCCCCTGACAGAGCAGAAAGTGAAGAAAGGCAGAGAATCGTTCAACGACAAATCTTCCGGCGACATGCGTCGACTATAGAAGCGACGGTCAGAGTCGGCAGGTGGGGACAGAGCGTCAGTCATCGTTCGGCATAAAGGGTACTAACATGCGCTGTAGGGGACATGTTAAAGAGAAGAGAACGAGGGTGGTGATGACGGATGAGAGGGCGGTGTGGTTTCAAAGTGGCAGCATGTTCTTGTCATCCATGGGAGTGCGTGCTATCCTCATTTCTTCACCGGTGCGGCCTCTGGAAAAATCTCTCCTGGGTGCGGTTGTTCCTCTTGCTTCTCAATGGTTCCTCCCTTTTCCTTTCCGTCTCTGTCCTTGTTCACCCCTCTTCATCTTCCCTCTATCCGCTTCACCAAGTCAAGCGCGATCATAACTCTTTTTTTTTTCTTGAACATAGCCTTCATTCTATCCATATACACACTGCATGTTTCCTTTTCTTCTACCCCTGTCCTTTTGCAGCCAAGGTGGAGATATAAGAAAGAATCTCCTGTCTCATCCTCTCTCGTCCGCTTCCCTAAACCAAGTCTCTCATTCAATCCATTTCTTACCGAATCCAAAATCTTCCATACGTGCTGGCCACTTACCATCATTGCATGATAATCTCTTCCTTACCTGAACACAACCCTCATTTTTTTGTCCATATACACGCGGACTGATTCCCCCTCTGAACAAAGCTCTCATTCCATTCATATAGATGCTGCCCTTTTTTCTTTTTTTTCTATGGCAAACCCCTTTGGTAAGTTCTACATAAACATAAAATAATTAGATTTAATAAATGAATAAAAGGTATTTTAGAAATTTATAAAATAAAAATCATAAAAAAATAAAAAAAATAAATAGCATGCAAGAAAGAAATACAATCCAGTATCATGTAAGCCATGCAAGAATGCCATGCAACCATGCAAACTACACAAACATGCAATTCATACCAGCCATGCAAACATGCAAAAATTACCTAAAAGGTGACTTAAGCATGCAAAAATTACCTAAAAGGTGACTTAAGCAAGACTAGGTAAACCTAAATGGGCTAAGGCGTGCTAAAAAGGGCCCAAGTGAGCCTAAGTGGGCTATAAATTGTTGCCTAATGGGCCAAGTGTACCTAAATGGGCCTAGGGTACTTAAGTAGGCCTAAGTCTAAATAGGGTTGCCAAGAGTCACAATGGGGTTAGATAAATCCTTCAACCAAAGTCCCCAAGGTAACTTAGAAAATATAGGCTACACGAGTAGTAATGGGCCACCAAGGAATTACTATAAAGTATCGAACAAATACTAGGAGGACAAAATGGAGGGTCTACAATAAGCTTAACAAATCAACAAGTGTTGCAGAAATAAAAGAATGAGTAGCTCTTGGATCAATAAGAACTTTGACTATCTAGGAAAGTACTTTTTGTAGAAGACTTCCTTAAATTTATCCTAATTTAAGGATTCTTGACTCTCCAGAATCCTTTTCTCCATCCTCCACCAATGCTTAACCTCTCTTCCTAACATAAAGGTGGAAAACATCACTTTTAGTGTTTCAGAGCAACCCAGAAGATCAAAGTACTTCTCTAGGTCAAAAATTCAAGACTATGCTACTATTAGGTTTGACTCTCCTTTAAAAGGAGGAGGACTCAACTTCTTAAACCGCTCAAAAGTGTACCCACTAGAATTAGAGGATTAACCTTATGTTTGGGCCCTAGTAGCTTGGGCTTAAGCCTAAGTCGCTTAAGCTTGAATTTCTCTTAAGTTCAAGCAATCTCTCGAAGTTATCCATAGTTTGGGCCATTCCCTCAAGCAAAGGAGGATGTGCCATTACTTCTTCTATGTTCCTAGGTGGAGCATTTACATTTCCAGTAGTTCTAAAGGGTGCATTATCATTCGATGCTTGAATATGATGAGATGCAGTAGTATGCCTAGGAGCCATAGAAACCTATTCAACTCAAGACACAAGGAGATTAGCAATGGAAGGAATACTAAGAGAGTTTGAAATAAATAATAATTAAATTACTAAAGGAAACTAAAAATTTTAAAAATGAATATAGAGATCCTCGTCACACATAATCTATCCCAACCCAATTATGTTAAGAAGTTTACAGGACCATATTTTATAACTTTGATGCCACGTTGTAACTATATATACCTATTCGTATAGATATTATTTGCTATTAACCCAAAGGGGTTTTCATGATTTTAAAATATGTTTATAAAGTTAAGAAGAACTTATACTTATATAGCGTTAAAAACTTTCTTTCTTATATGATATAGTGTTACTTTGCATGTTTTTATCTCCTCAAATATCAATAAAGTCAATCGAGAACAAGCTACATTAGGCCCTCTTGAATTTTTTTCTATAAAAAGAATATTCTTATTCTCACTGTCATCCACTGGATTGTAATCAAAATGATCAAATAAGAGGAAACTATTCTTCCATAAAAAAAAAAAAAAAAAAAAAAATCCTAGAGGATTGTATCCACATTATTGTAATACACATAATTTTATTTATATATTTTCTTATTCTTTATTTCTTTTTGTACAAAATCTGAAACACGTGAGCTAGCCTAAATCATGGTTAGGGGAAGAAACCATGGTTAGAGATGCCGCTTGCAGCCTTGGGAAAAAAACAGGGGTTGTGATTCATATTCTGCGTGACCACGACAATTAGGATCATATTCAAAGCCAACTTCACCGCTCTTCATCGTGTTGTCTTTGTCATTCAAAGGAGGAGAACTAAGGTAACATGGTTGGGAATCATATTGTTCCCCGATATGAGCATGCTCTTTTTCATTTTATTATTATTATAAAGCATAAGCTTGCAACTCACAAGTTACTTTTTCTGATCTTGCCAATCACATTTTGCCTATAAGAATAAAGAAAAAACTCCTACACTAAGTAGAATTTTTAGCAAAATTAAAGAATCAAATTTGTAAATTGCTATTCTTTTCAAAGAAGCATTAATGTACTTCAGTAACATATATTATAGTTTTTTCATAAAATGAAATGCATTTATATGTTTTTTTTTTTATATTAAAAAGCTTCATGCGAACAAGGTGGTGTTTGGATTCTTAATTTCTGTCGAAAAGTGTACACGATAAATATTAAATCTTCATTGATCAACTAGATGATATTAAAATAAAAACATGATGTATAAAAATAAATTTATTTACTCACATACACTTTTTAGGATATAAAAAGTAGGTTTTCGGTTTTAGTGCTATCCTTGATTTGAGCAAAGTGATTATGAAAAATATATAAAAAAATTAAATATATTTAAAATTGATGAAAATTTTATATAATTTTTTATTACTTAATTTTTATATAAAATAGTTGAAATAAATTAAATGAGTTGGGAGTATCACATAAAAAATTATTCACTTCCTATTTTTTTGTATTTTATTTTTTTTACATTTTTTTATCTTTTGAGGAAAAAAAAGAATTCTAATTATATATATGGAGAGAGAAAGTTTTATGTAATTTCTAATTATTTAATTTTTGAAATAAATGAAATGAGTTGGAATTATCATATAAAAAATTTATTTACTTCCTACCTTTTTTAACTTTTTTTTAGATTGTTTTAATATAGAGAGAGAGAGAGAGAGCAGACTTTCACTTTTCTATTTTCTCTTTCCCTTTTGCGCTTGCCGGTAGGTTGTTCAGGTCGTACAGGAAGACTGAACCTTTTCTTTTCGATTAGATAAAAGCTAACAACGTGAGTCGCGACGACAAACTAAAATAAAACTACAAAAGTGGAAGTCATGATGCATTGCAGGCAACAGAGCGAGCTAATGGAATGACATTTAATATTTAATCAAGGATAGATTTTTAAGATGATCTATTTAGCAATGACGAAATTCAAGATTCCTATGTTTTTATTTTTGTATGGTGGGGTCTATACTTATTCTTATCCAAAATCTTGAGCAAGGTATCATTTTTGGAGTAGCATAGCCAGAGAACAGTGGAGGGGGATGGGCTAGCGGGGCTGGTTTATATATATATATATATATATACATGTCGTCTATCTGTTTTATGGTATCGATAGGAGTGGGTGAGGTTCTTACTTGTTACTCATCATCAGGAGAGGAAAAATGCAGTGGTTCGATGAGAGAGTACTTTTTAAGGTGGTCATGGAAAACCAATGGGAAGAGGTTGTAGACATAATCAAGGAACACTCGCCATGTGCCTCAGTCAGGATCACTACTTCAAAGGACACGGCATTGCACCTAGCCGTCTCAGATGGCCGTGAAGAAATACTTGAACATCTTGTTCAAGTGCTGGGTGACAAGGCCAAGGATGCTCTGAAAATTAAGAACGACCATGGCAACACTCCTCTCCATTTAGCTGCGACCTTGGGAAATAAGCGCATGTGCCAATGCATAACTGACGTGAATAAAGATCTTGTGGGCGAGCGCAATGATGATGGGCATACACCCCTCTTCTTGACCGCTCTCTATGGCAAAGTGGACGCTTTCACTTTCTTCTGTCAAATCTGCCTTCCAAAAGGCATCCAGGAGTACTATAGAGGAGCGCGTGGTGAATCCATTCTCCACACTGCCATTAATGGAGAACACTTTAGTAAGCATTTTAAATTTCAGGCCTCTTCATAGGAGTATAGCATTCATGCATACACACGCCCAAGTGCCCGTGTGTCATGTCATGCTTTTAGATATCTATGTATTTCAACACGTTCGATATTTAAATTATCAACATTAATCTTTGTTGTTGTGCTTCACAGAATTGGCATTATTGATATTGAACAACTATGAAGAGCTTATGTTCACTAAGGACGAAAAAGGATTGACCCCTCTCCATCTCCTGGCCCGTAAGCCTTTAGTATTCAGAAGTTGTACTTACTTCAGCCGACTGGAAAATATTGTTTATTCTTGTAAGTAGAACTCTGCCAATCTCATTACTCATTTAGGTACCCCTTCATAGATAAAGCAGACGATTTCCTTGGCCCAGGCCTAGTGCATGCGCACAGGCATTCATATGAATTATATTTTCATATCTATTAGGGACCCATGCATGTAGTATCTGTTTCAAGTCAGTACCTAGCGCGCACTACTTTTCAAGGAAGTTCTTGCTGTGATGGATTGAATCCTATCCTGTAACTATTACACTATATTCACTACTTGTTCACATTAATATTATTACTTTTGCAAGGTGTAACTGTCAAAAAGCTGCCAGATGTCAGTCTTCCACATCAGATCAATGACCAAACAGGTATATATCAACCTCCACCAACAACATGCAAAACACATAGCGTTCTCTGTATATATTGGATATATATTCTTGTTGTCACGCGCCCATTATTAATAATATTATTATTTTTACAAGATAAATCCCAATATTCTTCCAGATCAGATCAACAACCCAACACGTATATATCAACTTTCAAGTGCCAGTATCCATCTAAAAATACATGGCGCATAGCTTTTTCAGTATGTATTGGATATTCTTATTGTCAGGTGCATGTGTAGTAGGCTTGCACAACACAATTTTATATTTATTTTTACAAAAGCATATGGCAAATTTCATAATAAGTTTTCTAAATATTCTCTTCAGATGCTCCTCTGTAGTTGCATGAATATTCAGCGAGGAATTAAAGTACCCATGTTGACCATGCACTCCCATGCTACATATAACAATTGATCATCATTTTGCTACCTAAAAATTGAGAGAAAAAAATTTCATGAACTATATTCACCTTTTACTGATATTAATCAATTACTATTTTTATTAATTATTTGTTTATCATTACCGTGATTACTAATATTATGTTTGATTTCCGGAAAGCTAGAAGGAAAATATAAGAAAAAGAAAATAGAGAAAAAATAAAAGGAAAAAATGATAAAAAAATTAAAAATAGGTTTAAAGTAAATAAATTATTTTGATGTTTACTTCAAAATTTTGTCATTTATTTAACTTTTCTATATAAAGATTTAATAATTTTAAAATATAATTTTTTAATAATTTTAATTATATTTAATTTTTTTTCTATTTTTCATAACAAAATCAAGAAAATAATTTTTTTTTAATATTTTTTTCTTCCTTATTACTTTCCAAGAAACAAACGTAGCCTAAATAAAAATCTAAACCCTACTTCAACTCCTCTCATCCCAGTCCCGTACGTAGTATCAAACATACCGGGTCAAGTTTTGGGGTCATCAGCTGATTTCAAACCTGCCAGCAAAATATTTAAGCAACTCCAACTCCTCTAACCTCATTCGCTATTGCTTGTCGACTTTTTCCTTGGTTCTCTTGACCTTCCTAGATCAGCCACCTAGTTAAACTAAAAATGGTGCAGTATGTCTTATCAATAAGCATTTCTGCACGCTTGCCACAAGCTAAATTTATACTCCCTTTGAGAAATTTAGCCAACTTTAGTTTTCTGAGTTCGGTCACCCCAGCACATCATACACCAACCATGCACCCTATGCTAACCACCTAGTGCCGGAGGGCAGGCTGTCCAATTTTGAGCCATTAGTTTACTTATACTTCTGTTGTTCTAAGAAATATTTAATTGGATTTTCCTTTTTTTCTTTTTTTATTTTCTTTTTATAGGTCAACAATCAAGGAATACCGAATCTCGAAGAGATCGATGGTTTCCACCAAATTATGGAACATGCTGCTACTTCTTGAATCTCATATATAGTTTTCTATTGGTTATCTTTGGATGGGGTAAGCAGTGAAACTCCTACACAATTGTTTCCATCATAGTAATGACATATGATTCAATCATCTAGCCTATATATAAGGTATATGGGCTACTGATACTACTTTGTGCGTGGTGCTTCTTCTTCGTAATGGTGCCTTTTATTCTTGTAGTGGTACATCTTCTATCTTCTTCTTCTAGCTTGTGCTTCTTCTTCTTCTTAATTATAACTACCTTTACTGCAGTCATAACATCTAATCAGGAAACTGCTATTAATATCTAATCACATCTGCTAGCTTTTGGCAGATCCATTATGAATAAATATAATACTAAATAAATAAATCAAATCTTTTAAATTATTTATGATATGAATGCTGTGACCAGGCAAACTGGTTTCTAATTCTAGAGCTAATGGAGAAAATGCAAAAAACTCTGGTCAACGGGGGGATGCAGAGACGGGATTGGCGGGGAACGCAAGAGAACTGCCTCCAGGTGAAAGCATATGTAGGAACAGTTTTAATTTATATATAGGTTGCAATATAATAAATGTAATACTAGTGTAAAGTAGTCAAATTATAAGCAGTAGTTGTAGTCGTAGTGTAATGACGTAGTAATAGTATAATATAATGATATAGCAGCAGCAGTGATTATAACATTGATGATATAACAGTAATCATAATAGTAACGATAAGGACAACAACTTTTACGGTGGTCTTAATGAAGAATTACATATCTGCATTTCAAAGATTCTAATCAGAAAGTTATTAAAAAGACTGCATTAGGGCACTTGAGAGATTGGTTTTGTGGAAACCAAACAAAAATAAAAAATAAAAATCAATGCATATAGCTTCTTAAATTCCTCACACCCCCTTGGTATAGCTCCTACCATGTTTGGAATCTTTGGCCTTGTTTCGCTATTGTTTTTATTAAATCGTTTTCTAACAAAAAATAATAGCAATTCTTAAAAACAAAAAATAGCTTTTATTTTTTAAAAACTGAAAATTGAGTGTTTTTATAAAATTTATTTCACTTGTTTTTCAGAGTTATTTCAAAAAATATTTATATAAATATGAAAATTGATTAAAATTAAATCACTATATATAAAAGTTAGTTTTAAAAATATAAAAAGGGATGAATAATATTTAGATTCTTGGACAGATTTTTATTCTATAAAATATAATAGAACAATTTAAAAAAAATTATTTAACAGTTTCCAATAACACTTCCTAAATAAAACTCGTGTCCTTTTATTTATGAGCATAAATAAGCTTTGGTTGGGAATGTGGTGATGCATAAGCTTGCATTTTATTGCTTATGATATTAAATAAATATATAAATAAATAAAAAAGTAACTAAAACCCCGCTTGGAGTTCAACCTGATAAACATGCGAATTAGCTAGGATGATCAATTTATTTTTAAACAATTTATTTTGAGTTTTGTTTGTCTATTGAGAAGTTTCTTATACTTATTTTCATATATATATATATACACACACATATATAGGTGACGATTATCGCGCAGGCTTCAAGCTGATGAAGCTTGTACGTAAACTAATGCCGATGATCGTATTGGGTATGGGACCACTTTGCTATCACTATCTTCCCTTCTACTATTATGTAAAACAATATAGATTTAAAATGTGTTTCTCTGTTATGTGGTTCTAAAGGATACAAAGACATACAGACGATTAAGCACATAAAAGAGAAGCACGTATGGTCTCTTCAGATCGTCAAAAAAATGCTTGACACTGCCGGAAATTCCGGGGATGATGCTGCTGGAAGGTTCGGAAAATCCAATCAAGAAACTTCTGATATGGACCTTATCCATGAACCTTCACTAGAAGAAACTAAACAATCAGGTATCTCTTTCCTAGAAATGGTAGTATTAAGTCTGGGTACTTCAAAATGACATAAAAAAGTTCAAACAAATGATAGGGCTATCATTATTGTTATTATTATTATTTTACTTCAAATAGCTTTTCCTATTGTATAATGCACTGATATATGGAGGGTTGTAGGGTGGGGTCTCTAGCTTTTGTAGTAGATTTGAACTCGTCAGTTGTATACATGATGAGTAGTAGCATCATAGACAACTATCCTGCATGAGCTTAACATAATTTTTTCCAACTTATGCAACATCTGTGTCAAATTGTCACAGATAAAGAGGAAACTGATAATCTAGACACAAAATGGTTTTATTTTGGCTTTGCTCATGCCTCACGCTAGACCCTTTTCTCTATTAGCTTAGGAATTGTGTGTTGTGGTACTGGCAGAGATGAAGCACGTATGGTCTCTTCAGATGGTCAAAAAAATGCTTAACAGTGCTGGAAATTCGGGAATGATGCTGCTGGAAGGTTCGGAAAATCCAATCAAGAAACTTTTGATATGGACCTTATCCGTGAATTTCCACCAGAAGAAACTAAAGAACCAGGCATCTCTGTCCTTGAAATGGTAGTATTAAGTCTGGGTACCTTCAAAATGACATAAAAAAGTTCAAAGAAATGATAGGGTATCATTATTGTTATTATTATTATTTTACTCCAATAGCTTTTCCTATTTGTATAATGCACTGATATATGGAGGTTGTAGGGTGGAGTTGTTGGAAATCAAGCCCACGTCGCCTTCCATCCTGTGCGTTCCTCCCCATATTTAGCATCCTCTGTTTACTTCCCTAAATTAGTGAAATATACTGCCTTTATTATAATTGATTTAGGAGTAATTCTAGCAAGGTAGTTTATTCACTTTCCATGTAAGAGTTTATTCTCTTTCCATGTAATAGTTTATTCACTTTCCATGTAAGAGTTTATTCTCTTTCCATGTAAGGGAAATTCCGTCCGGTGATAGTATACCAGTCCGAAATTGTCTCATATCTGTAGGCTATTTATTTATGCTTTCTTTCATTGTAATAAGAGTATCATAGAATGAATTGAGTCTATGTTCCTCCATAGTTAGTCTTCAAATTCTTCATGGTATCAGAGCAGGTTTAATCCTGTCTCATCGTCTTCATCTTTAGTCAGTTTTTTTTTACTCAATTCTATTCTTCTAGGTTATGCCTAAATACGGTCCAGCCTTTGGAATGGCTACCAACTCATCATCCTCTACTTCTGATATCATCATCTCATCGTCTTCATCCTCTCATCAAATGGAAACCTCTCATCTGCCAATCACAGCCCATAAACTGAATGGGCAAAATTATTTGCAATGGTCTCAATCCATATTAATGTTTATACGGGGAAAGGAGAAAGATGACTACATCACCGGAGCTTCGGCGGCACCAGAAACCACAGCATCAACCTACAAGAAGTGGATAGCAGAAAATAATATGGTCATGTCCTGGCTAGTCAACTCTATGACCCCTGACATTGGTAAAATTTTCTGTCATTTGATACTGCCAAAGAAATCTGGGACATTGCAAAAGAAACTTTCTCAGACAAGGAAAACACATCTGAAATCATCCAGATTGAAGGCATCCTCCACGATTTGCGTCAAGGAAACCTTACGGTAACTGAATATTTCAATACTCTTACTCGTCTATGGCGTCAACTTGATACGTTTGAGGTTCATAACTGGAATTGTGTTACAGATGGTTTGTTGTATAAAAAGATTGTCGAAGGGAAACGTGTGTTTAAATTTTTGTTAGGTTTGAACAAAAATCTTGATGAAATCAGAGGAAGAATCATGGGAGTAAAACCTCTACCTAGCCTCAGAGAGGCATTCTCTGAAGTGCGTCGTGAAGAAAGTCGGAAAAATCTCATGATGGGATCCCATCAACAACTGAATATGGCAGAAAGCTCGGCTCTTAAGACTCAATTCGCTCCTTTTGACAACCGTCAAAAAATTAAAGGAGGTAGACCTTGGTGTGATCATTGCAGAAAGCCGGGACACTCAAGAGAAACTTGCTGGAAGATTCATGGAAAGCCAGTAGATTGGAAGCCACGTCAACCACTTGAGAAAGAAGGACGAGGCAATCATGTGGCTACCGATGAACAATCGCCACAACCTGAAGCTAGCCCTTTTAATAAGGAGCAAATGGAGATGCTTCAGAAACTACTGTCTCCTCTTTTGTCAGTACAGTCACAAACTGGCTCATCTTCCAACCAGCTCATTGGTTCCGGAACCTTGGCTCACAAAGGTAATTTTTTGAGTGCCTTTACTGTTGGTAAGAAACGTAAAAAACCTTGGATCGTGGACTCAGGAGCATCTGATCATATGACGGGAGATGCGACAATTTTTGATACATATAGCTCATGTCCAAATAATTTAACAGTCCGAATAGCAGATGGTTCACTATCAAAGGTTGCCGGAACAGGTTCAGTTGTGCTATCAAGGGATCTTACTCTCAACTCTGTTCTCCTTGTTCCTAACTTGGACTGTAATCTATTGTCAATTAGTAAACTCACTAAGGAAAAGAGGTGTATTACTAATTTTTCCTCCACTCACTGTGAATTTCAGGATTTGGATTCGGGGAAGACGATTGGCAATGCTGAGGAATGCTCTGGACTCTACATCCTTAAGGAGCTCCATGATCCACAAGAACAACCTCAAATGGCAGTTGGTAGTAATTCTTTTTCGGTTTCATGTCAAAATAACGATAGTGCAATTATGTTGTGGCACTATCGCTTAGGTCATCCAAATGTTATGTATCTCAAGCATTTATTTCCTTCATTATTTCATAAAAATCCAAAATCCTTTGAGTGCGAAATCTGTCAATTATCAAAGCAAGTCCGGTCTCATTTTCCCATTCAACCTATAAAGAGTCTAGTCCATTCTCAATGATTCATAGCGATATCTGGGGTCCGTCAAGAATAAAAGATGTAACTGGTACTAGGTGGTTTGTCTCATTCATAGATGATCACACTAGATTAACTTGGGTATTCCTCATGAAAGAAAAATCTGAAACGAGTCAAATTTTCAAAAATTTTAAAAATATGATTCAGACCCAATTCCAGTCAAAATACAAATTCTAAAGTCTGATAATGCTAGGGATTATTTCAACTCCATTCTAGGAGAATTTCTAGCACAAGAAGGGATAGTTCACTTAAGTTCATGTGTTGATACCCACAACAAAACGGAATCGCTGAAAGGAAAAATAGGCATTTGTTAGAGGTGGCTAGATCACTAATGTTCTCCATGAATGTTCCAAAATTATTCTGGGGGCAAGCTGTCCTTACGGCAGCCTACCTCATCAATAGGATGCCGTCTAGGGTACTAAAATTCCAAACACCTTGTCAAACACTCCTAAAATCCTTTCCGACTACTCGTCTCATCTCCACCGTCCCACCAAAATTTTCGGGTGCTCTGTTTTTGTTCATATCAATCAACAACATCGAAGTAAACTTGATCCTAGGTCACTCAAGTGCATCTTTCTTGGGTATTCTTCAAATCAAAAAGGGTATAAGTGTTACTCTCCGGTCACAAGAAATTCTACAATTCAATGGATGTCACATTTTTGAAACCCAGCCTTACTATCCCAAAAACGATATTCAGGGGGAGAATTCAACTCAGGAATATCAATTTTGGGATCTTGAGTCATTCAGTGAGCCACCCATCATCACTGAAAATCACATTCCTCCAGAGTCATTTAATCAGCCCGAGTCCATTGTTGACTTGTGGGATAAGGAGCACATCCAAGAGGAAACGGAGGAAGGAGCACTTTCTCAACAACCCATGAGGCTGAACCGGGTCCTAATCCAAGCAAACTTCCAGGTAACAACGCTCCTGATGGTACTGTTGATTCCGAGTTAGAAAATGATATTCTTAATATGCCCATAGCTTGGAGGAAAGGAATTCGATCATGCACTCAGCATCCATTGGAAATTTTATTTCTTATGATAAGCTATCACCTACGTTTCGTGCATTCACTTCTAGCATCACAGAGATACAAGTTCCTCGGAATATTCAGGAAGCTTTCAAGTATCCTAAGTGGAAGGCGGCAGTCGATGAGGAAGTTCGGGCGCTGGAAAAGAATGGTACGTGGGAAATTACTGACCTCCCAAGAGGTAAGAAACCAGTTGGGTGTAAGTGGATTTTCACAGTAAAGTACAAGGCAGATGGTAATGTGGACAGGTATAAGGCTCGGTTGGTTGCCAAAGGATTCACCCAATCCTATGGCATTGACTATCAAGAAACTTTTGCTCCAGTTGCCAAGCTCAATACTGTTCGTGTACTTTTATCCTTGGCAGTTAATCTCGATTGGTCACTTCACCAACTTGATGTGAAGAATGCCTTCCTCAATGGTGACTTAGAGGAAGAAGTTTACATGGACATTCCTGCTGGACTTGAGACGACATCAAACTTCAACAAGGTTTGCAGACTCCGAAAATCCTTGTATGGTCTCAAACAATCTCCCAGGGCCTGGTTTGAACGGTTCACTAAGGTAGTGAAAGGGTACGGATTCGTTCAATGTCAATCTGATCACACATTATTTGTGAAACACTTCCCAGAAGGGAAGCTGGCAATTATCATTGTATATGTGGACGACATAATTTTGACAGGTGATCATGAAGAGAAAATTGACTTACTTAAAAAATTACTGACAAAGGAATTTGAGATCAAGGATCTTGGAAACCTCAAGTACTTTCTCGGAATGGAGATTGCTAGGTCAAAGAAAGGTATAGCAGTCTCACAACGCAAATACGTTCTGGACTTATTGAATGAAACAGGAATGCTAGGATGCAAGCCGGCAGAAACACCTATGGATACAACTGTCAAACTGGAAGAAAGTGATGGAAGTACGCCAGTTGATAAAGGAAGATATCAACGTCTTGTGGGGAAACTCATCTATCTTTCTCATACAAGGCCAGACATCGGCTTCTCCGTTAGTGTGGTAAGTCAATTCATGAATAATCCAACCGAAAAACACATGACTGCTGTGATCAGAATATTGAGGTACCTCAAGATGACACCAGGAAAGGGTCTCTTCTTTCAAAGAACAACAAAGAAAGAGATTGAGATTTTTTCAGATGCAGATTGGGCAGGTTCAGTGACTGATCGGAGATCAACTTCAGGCTATTGTTCATTTGTTTGGGGGAACTTGGTTACATGGCGAAGAAGAAACAGTCAGTGGTAGCTCGTAGCAGTGCTGAGGCAGAATTTCGTGCTATGGCACAAGGTATCTGCGAGGGAATCTGGTTGAACAGGCTGTTAGAAGAATTACGGGTTCCATTGAAGCATCCCATGATGTTATACTGCGACAATCAAGCTGCCATCAGTATCGCTAAGAATCCGGTTCATCATGATCGAACTAAACACGTGGAGATAGATCGACACTTTATCAAGGAAAAGATTGAAGAAGGAGTTTTCAAAGTCAGCTACACTCCGACAAACTGTCAAACGGCTGACATTCTCACAAAAGCTCTTGCTCGAGTTAACTTCGAAGATCTGACAGGAAAACTGGAATGATCAACATCTACAACGCGGCTTGAGGGGGAGTGTTGGAAATCAAGCCCACGTCGCCTTCCATCCTGTGCGTTCCTCCCCATATTTAGCATCCTCTGTTTACTTCCCTAAATTAGTGAAATATACTGCTTTATTATAATTGATTTAGGAGTAATTCTAGCAAGGTAGTTTATTCACTTTCCATGTAAGAGTTTATTCTCTTTCCATGTAATAGTTTATTCACTTTCCATGTAAGAGTTTATTCTCTTTCCATGTAATAGTTTATTCACTTTCCATGTAAGAGTTTATTCTCTTTCCATGTAAGGGAAATTCCGTCCGGTGATAGTATACCAGTCCGGAATTGTCTCATATCTGTAGGCTATTTATTTATGCTTTCTTTCATTGTAATAAGAGTATCATAGAATGAATTGAGTCTATGTTCCTCCATAGTTAGTCTTCAAATTCTTCAGGAGTCTCTAGCTTTTGTAGTAGATGTGACTCGTCAGTTGTATACATGATGAGTAGCAGCATCATAGACAACTATCCTGCATGAGCTTAACATAATTTTTCCAACTTATGCAACATTGTGTCAAATTGTCACAAACAAAGAGGAAACTGATAATCTAGACAAAATGGTTTTATTTTGGCTTTGCTCATGGCTCACGCTAGACCCTTTTCTCTATTAGCTTAGGAATTGTGTGTTGTGGTACTGGCAGAGATGGACAGACCTGAGACGCCAATACTAACTGCAGCAAGCAACGGTATCATAGAAATGGTGGAGCTCATCCTCAACCGTTTTCCAACTGCCATTTATGACAAGAACTCAAAGAAGAAGAACATAGTGCTGTTGGCAGCGGAGAATAGACAACCCCGTTTATTTGATCTCTTGAAACGGAAAAAAATCAATGAAACTGTATTTCACGCGGTGGATAGTGATGGAAACAGTGCCTTGCACCTGGCTGCAAATTACAATCAATCTCTGAATCCTTGGACTATTCCTGGTACTGCATTGCAAATGCAATGGGAAATCAAGTGGTACGAGGTATGAGATGGCACTATTTTTTCTATATGGTTTTCATTTTTATTTTTTATTTTTGTTTCTTATTCCCTAGGGTTAATTTACTTTTCATCATGCTTGTGTCTCCAATTGTCTTGCGCAATACAAATGAAGTGTGAGGCTTTAATTTTATTTTATTTTCTACCAAGATACACAATGAAAGAGATCCTGGCAAGTAGATTATTGATAAACATCTTTAAAATTGTGTATTTTATTTCACGCTTGCAGTATGTGAAGAGTTGCGTGGGACCAAACTCATTGATGTTGTACAACAACAAAGGCAAGACTGCAATGGAGATCTTCACAGAAACGCATAAACAACTCATAAAAGAAGGTGGAGAATGGCTACTAAAGACCTCAGATTCATGCTCGGTTGTAGCAGCACTTATTGCAACAGTTGCCTTTACAGCATCAGCCACTGTTCCAGGAAGCACCGAAAAAGGGAAACCTGTTCTTGAAAATGACCTAGCATTTCAAGTGTTTTCAATTTCATCACTAGTTTCTCTTTGCTTCTCAGTCACCGCCTTGATAATGTTTCTATTAATTCTCTCATCTAGATACCAAGTGAGTGAATTCAAGATGAGCTTGCCTAAGAAGCTTCTGTTGGGTATATCGTCTCTGCTGATCTCCATAGCAGCTGTATTGGTCTCTTTCTGCACAGGCCACTTCTTCATTCTGAATGATCAATTAAGATCTGTGGCAGTTCCAATATATGCAGTCACCTGCCTGCCAGCAACAATTTTTGCCCTGGGCCAGTTGCCTTTATACATTGATCTCATATGTGCCATTTTTACCAAGGTCCCAGTGGCTTTGTATAATGGAAAGTTTGCGGGTAAGAAAGAAAAATTTTAGTAAACACTACAAGGAAAAAGATATATGGTGTCATTTATAACGAGTCACCATAAACATAGGGTGTCACTACAACATAGCGTCACCTTCTCCACTGACACCATAGAGGGTACCAATTGGTGACGTATTTGGAAGTGACACCAAAGTAGATAAATGGTGACCCATTCGGAAGTGACACCATATATTTCTAGTGATGATAGGGTGTCGCATTAAATGCATCATCTTTGAGTTATGATGTCATATTAAATGCATCACCTTTGAGTAATGGTGTCACATCATTGTAAATTATTATGGAAGATATGATTGTTTTTAGTTATAGATTTTTGTAATGCTTATGAATTAATAAGTAAGATTAACCTGTTTATATTTTGTCCATAAATATAACAATCATATTATATTTAACTCATTTTTCTGTAATGTTTCTGGAATAACTCATAATACATTGATCATCTAATAATATTTGTATATCAAATGTTCACAAAAAGATAGTACATCCAACATATTAAACCCATCAAAACTAAAAAAAGAAGAGTGAACACATACCAAAACATGATTTACAAATGTTAAAGATCCCAAGATTCATGTATACCTCCATTTCATAAGCATAAAACCGTCTAACTATAAAATGACATAAAAGTCCCATCTAAAAATCTAAATTTCTCAGTACTAATTAAAGTAACATTTATGTCCTACAACGTATGACATAAGAGTTGCATTTAAAAACCCAAAATCTTGTTGCCTTCTTCTTTCTTTTTATTCTCCATTCCACCATCCCAAAAGTGTATACCTGCATTACATAGTTTAATGAGTTTTATAGATTTGTATTGAAGAAAATAAACATGGATCGATGTTATCATAAATGAATAAAAATTCATGTAGTAGCTAAAGGACTCACCATGCATGGTAATCATGATGCATCAACATGATTCATGATTAGTTGTAGCACAAAAGTAGCCCATTCTCCTCTAATTTCATCGAATTCTACTTGAGAATATGTTTTTTTATCACCAAACTGAAATCAAATAAGAAAATAACATTAAAATGCATAACATTTGGAAGCCTAAAACTATGTACAATTCATTAAATTTGTAATACCTTTGAAGCAATAATTGTAGGATCAAAAATTATCTCTTTTATGAATCTCATAACAAAGTAGCCACATTCGAACCCTCCTTCTTGTCTTGGACACTAATCGATCAATTATAAAATAACATTAGTACTCATATATATAAATGGTGCAAATGCATAAGCTAATGTGTAAAGAAAATTTTTTGGATGTCACCTGCACTAGTTGCCAAGATGGCTCCCTCTTAGATGTTTTCTTTGCAGATATTCGAAGAGCCCTATGTAAATAAGTTCAATGGGTACATTTTTAAAATAGGTAAATGTTATATGTTTTAACATATATATAAATAATAAAAAAAATGTGTTTGAGATGAATGTATTTTAAAAAAATAATATAATACTATGAAAAATAATAGGAAGAACTTACATGTTTACGATATCCTTTAAGTCCTCACATGGTTTGTGATGCATAGGGTCAAGATAGTGGACTATCATTTTCCTTGGCTCAATCACTACCAAGACCCAATGAAAGCTAAAACATTAAAAACAAAAGTAGCATATAATTAGAAATATAAATCAATCATAAAACCTCAAATTAAAGTATAATATTTGTCACTTACTCGGGGTTGTAGGGTATGAAAACATATTTAGCATCTTCACACTCCATTAAGCGTTTTGACAACAATTGTGCTCTTTTCTCTGTTTGAGGAGTACTAAGGCCTGCTCGTGATATTGTAAAAGGATTAACAAATATAAATTGTGATTCCTTTTTGGCAATACGTAGTTGATCATGCATGTGCCTATTATTGTATCAAAACACCAAAAGAAAATTATCATTAGTCATATCCAATCTCGTTCAACATGGGCAACTCATTAAAAAAATAAAAACAAATGAAAATAAAAGGTACACACCATAAATAGAAGGAGATGCAGTTTGATGACACCTCCAAAGATGAAATAATGTATTCACAATCCTCTCTAGATATATATGTTTGAAATTCGACACCAAATAGTGAAATGGGGAGCTGTATTGGGTATGTCTTGTCATTACCAAGGCAACCATCCACAAATTTCTGAAAATTTTTAATGACCGAATGATTTTGAGGCTTAGATTTTCGAATAATTGGTGTCTTCACTATCTTCTTCTTTCCTTTATCCAACACCTATGAAAAAGGAAGGAATGTTAGATATATATACTCCTAAACAATAAAATACCAAGTTACAATCAAATTTACTATAGGCATAAAATGACATACCTGGGGATGTTCAGTTTCAAGTATGACAAGGCTTGTTGGCCAGTCAAGCTCAAAGCCAATAGCATCCCCAACATTGATAATCTCATATGGATTTGGAAATGGGAGTCTAGCATCTGGCTTGTGTGCAACATTTATTACAACCAACCTATTCGATCCTTTTTCTTCTATTAGTGTACCAGTTGCAACAACATTTCCTTTTCTTTCCACTGCTAATTTGCATTTAATTACCTTCAATACAACAAATAATATCATTTACATAGGCTTTATATCACTTATATTAATATTGTATTATTAGTAAGTAAATGCATACCTTGTGTTTCAGTGGTGGTTCTGGTGGTTGGGGCTCTTCTATCATTTTAAACATTGGTTTTTCTGCTACAACTGGTTGTAAAACAAGTTGTTGTCTCATGTTATTACTACCCATATCAGAATGGGGTGTGGGGGGAGACATAACTTGTCTTGTTGCAGCATCTTCCATCTCCTTTCGTACCATTTCCCATATTTCTTCTTTGATTTTTTTCATGTCATCAGATGGTTGATGAAAGTATAAGCTAGGCCTAACCAAACGGTCTTGACCTACCACACGTCCTGGATGATCAGGCTTACCCAATGCCTGACCTAATATGTCATTTGGACCAGGTGGAGGTAGTCCAGTCTCCTTAGCATTTTCTAGTAATTCATCCTACAATAAAACATATATTAGTAATAATTTGATGAAGATGATTTACATATCAATCAAAGACAACCAATTCAAGGTAGCTAGAAAATGAATCGTTTTAATACAAAGGATAATAGACAAATTGGTGTATAACATAAATATGTTTTGTTCTAAAAGGCATAAATATGCTAACTTACTATCATGTTAATCACTGGCTCTGTAATCTTATTAAACTTTCCTTTCTTCTCACGTGCTTTCTTCCATAAAACACTTCTATCAACCCTACCAATACTCCCTTCTGCTTGTAGCTATAAAAATTTTAACAATAAAACTCATTAGTTCAACATGATCAAGTTAATAAATGACATTTAAAAATTGGAATAATTTTCCTATAAACAAAATATATACTCCATTTTTTTACAAAAATTTTTACTTACTATATCCTGCTCAAAACGTGCATATCCTTTTCTTCCAAGATAATGATTGTAAATGTGTTTATCTCTTCTCGCTTTCTGAACCTTGCGATATTCCTAAAAAATATAGACACAAAATTAGTACATGGTGAAACTATGTAAATGTAAAAATTGAAGATGTATTAAAAATAATGCTTAACATTAAAGTGTTCAGAAAGTCTATCTTTAACAAACTGTCTCCAATGATCCTCTTGTATGAATGGGTAGATAGGAGGTGGCTTTTTCAGCTTTTCTGGGTCATTCTTGAAAGGTAATATATATTTCTTTGTCAACTTGTACTTAAAGGTTCGAAACCTGATGCCCATTAGTAGGAAACAATTCTCTTGGAATTTTGATTCACATTAAAGCTTGTCTACAAAATAGCAACCCATGTTAGCTCATGTTAATGAATGTATACAATAATTATATATGAAAGCTATAGATAGACTTACCGTGATCAAATCCCATAACTTCTCCTTAGTCTCTTTAGGGACTTTCCTCCAACTCTCAACAATTATTGGCACATGGGTTCTAGTTATTGTACCAAGATAACTACTGAGTTCAACTGAATTTTCCCCAATGTGACTACCAAGGCTATTGTATTCAATCTTGAGCTTTATCCCTTTACTTCGATTTTTTGCAATCTCTGGTTTCAATGTACTACCTCTATGCTTTACTTTTGGCATTTCCTCTTCTTCTGGATCCATATTTGTGTGGAAGATATCAAGTAAATGTGCAAACTAGTACTTCACCAACAAACCTGTAAAATGACTCAAAGCAAGATTAGTATATCCTTGCATATATTTCCTATAATTAAATTGGTCATTCACAAATATAGTTTTTGAAATTTTATTTCAAAGTTTGTCTTGTTTTTTGATTTCTTATCAATAATGAAGAATTTATTTGTGAGGATAATAATAAAATAAATTAGTGCATATATAGTTTCAATTATTATTTATAGTTTTAATGAAAAAGAAATTTAGGAATGAGAGTTTCAAGTTATGTGAGCATAAAATCAAAACATGATAATAAAAATAATATAAATCTAGTTCCATGGACAACAAAAAAGATAGTTAAATGAAGATTGAAGTGGTACCTTTGAATAACATATGTTTATGATGCATGAAAGAAATTTAGGATGATCAATATATATATATATATATATAATATATATATATATATATATATATATATATATATATATATATATATATATCATGAGCAATATATAGAAGCTAAGCTAATGTGCAAGTCATGAAAACTAATAAGTGAAATGCCTTATTATATCTCATGTCAAGGGTACAATATATTATTTAATTATTTTCAATCCATATGCCCTCACAGTCTTCTCTCATGTATATTGCATCTGATTCATCCATAACATCAAATGATTCAACTTCTGGCATTGAACTTATAAAGGGGTGATGTTCCATGCAATTATCGGTGAAGTCATCCAGTCCTTCCATGTTGTTGAAATCTTTTGGAGGAATTGAGAGAACTATTGACCATTTGGGATCAAGTTGGTCTTCAACATAGAAGACTTGCTTGGCTTGTGATGCTAAAATAAATGGATCCGATTTGTGACCAATTTTGGAGAAGTCAACTAATGTGAACCCGAGTTCATCCACTTTTATACCATTCTTGTTGTCAACCCAATCACACTTGAAAATTGGAATTCTGAACATGTTGTAATCAAGATCCCATATCTCATTAATGACCCCATAAAAGCAAAGTTCACCAAAAACTGGGTTCTTATCCTTAGAACTGGCAATTTGCATAGTCCCTGCTAAAATGCTAACACCACTATTTTGGGTGACGCATGTCATATCGCGTTCCTTAGTATGGTAACGACACCCATTAATGATGTATCCAGGATATTTAACCACCTGGTGAGTAGGGCCATGTGCTAACCACCTAAGCGTGTTGGAAATATCTTGCCCGTTATGGATAGCCTCTTCAACCTGTGTGTAATCAAAACATAATTGGAAACTTGTGATGTTTTCAACATATTAAAATAATTTCTGAAAACTAAGAGATTACCTTTCCTTTAAGCCAATATGTAAAACAACGCATATGTTCTTCTTGCAACCAAATTTGTCTCTTAGATTGTCGAGGGTATTGAGAATTCAACCAATTCATATGTTCCCTATAACATTATAGACAAGGAATGCAAACTTAGGATTTCATCATTATGTTATGAAATTATAAAAAATAAAGGTATATTTTTCTTACTCAATGTATGGTTGGACAATAGTTGTATTCTCTAACATATAATGATGTGCTTGTAACCACGATTTATGATCAATATTGGTAGAACGACCACCAGTTATAGGTCTACCAAATTTGTTGTCATAATTGTTACTTTTTGGAATTCCAATTGCATGAGTCCCTGATAAATATTCAGTACAAAATTCAACAGCTTCCTCTGCTAAATAGCACTCAGCAATGCATCCTTCAGGCCGATTATGATTGCGAACATATCCTTTAAGAACTTTCATATACCTCTCAAATGGGTACATCCACCTAAAGTAAACTGGACCACATAGTCGCACCTCCCTTATCAAATGCACTGTTAGATGAAGCATAATATCAAAAAATGAAGGTGGAAAATACTTTTCAAGTAAGCACAACGTGACCACACTCATTATGTACTTCATTCAATTTTGGCACATCAACCACTTTTGTACATAATTTATTGAAGAAGATACACAATCTTGATATAGTATATCTCACATGCTTTGGCAAAACAGAACGTAATGCAACTGGCAACAGTTGTTGCATAAGTGCATGGTAGTCATGAGATTTTAGACCAAACAACTTCAATTCCTCTAAGGAGACAAGATTTCTAAAATTTGAGCAATACCCCTTAGGGACCTTCAAATTAGACAACGTTTGACAAACTAATTTTTTCTCATTTCTAGATAGTGAAAAACATGCAGGGGAAGGTAGGTCTTTTTCAAGTCAACTCTTGGGAAAAGTTCAGACCTTAAACCCATTTCAACTAGGTCAAGTCGAGCATTAAGTCCATCCTTTGTTTTCCCTGGGATGTTAAACAAAGTACCAATAATACTCTCACAGACATTCTTTTCGATGTGCATAACATCCAAGTTGTGACGGACATGAAGATATTTCCAATATTCTAACTCAAAAAATATGGACTTTTTTTTTCCAACAATTTGTGTTCACATCAGATTCAAGAGATTTTATCTTCATTTTTCCCCAAGAAATAGGAATGAGATCAACTTTTTCAAGTATTTCTTCCCCACTCAAAATTTTAGGAGGAATCCTAAAATCTTGTTCACCATTGAATGCCTTCTTTTGTCTCCGATAGGGATGGTTACGTGGAAGAAATCGTCGATGACCCATATATGAGTTTTTCCTACCATGCTTTAATCTTTTGGAATATGTTCCTTCTCCACATATTGGACATGCATAATATCCTTTCACAGTGCAACCAGCTAAGTTTCCATATGCAGGAAAATCATTGATTGTCCATAAAAGGATGGCCTTTAAAGTAAAAACCTCACGCAAGTGTGCATCATAAGTCTCAACTCCTTTTTCCCACAAAGTTTTAAGGTCATCCACCAATGGACTCAAGTAAACATCTATATTTTTACCAGGTTGTCGTGGTCCTGAGATCAATAATGATAACATCATAAACTTCCTTTTCATGCACAACCAAGGAGGAAGGTTGTATATGACCAGTATAACAGGCCAACAACTATGTCTACTGCTCATAGACTTATGAGGATTTATACCATCTGTTGAGAGTGCTAGTCTAAGGTTTCGCGGTTCAGAAGCAAAATCAGGCCACATGTGGTCAACTAGTTTCCACGCTGAGGAGTCTGATGGGTGGCGTAGTTTACCATCACATTCTTTATCCTTGGCATGCCACATAAGATGTTTAGCAGTTTCTGAGGATTGGAACATCCTTTTGAATCTAGGGATTGGTGGGAAATACCACAAAACCTTTGCAGGAACCCCCTTCTTAATCTTCCCCCCTTCACTGTTTATCTTCCACCTTGACTTTCCACAAGTTGGGCATGCAATAGCATCCTCATACTGGTTTCTATACAAAATACAATCATTAGGACATGCATGAATTTTTTGATATTCCATACCAAGAGCACTGAAAGTCTTTTTGGCTTCATACATGGACAGCGGCATCTCATTATTCAATGGCAACATATCTCCAAGCAACTGAAGCAATTCTGAGAATCCTTTGTCAGACCAACCATAACGTGCTTTTAAGTTGTAAAGTTTTACCAATGCTGACAACTTTGTGTATTTCATGCATCCAGGATATAAAGGTTTTTCTGCATCTTCAAGTAACCTTCCAAACACTTGGGGATCATTCATACAATTAACTTGTGCAGCATTAACCATATCTATTGTATCAGCAACATCATTATACTCGCATTTGTCATAACGTTGTTGTGAGACATTTGAAAATCCTCCACTGGGACCCTTTTCTCCATGCCAATACCATACTCGATAACTGAGATCTATTCCATTAAAGAACAAATGCTCTCTAATGACTTGAGGAGTTTGACATAACAGATTTCCACAACGTAAGCATGGGCATTTTATAGAGGTATGGTTGGTTGAATGTGCTAATGCGAAATTGATAAAGTTTTCAACTCCTTCATCATACTCAACTGACCTTCTATCTTTTGACATCCAATCTCGATTTTCCATTTCAATTAAAATAATGGAATATATATCCTATACAAGAGAACTGCAAAACTTGTTAATATTAAGAACAAAAAAATTTAAGTAAGTACATCTTTTTACAACATAATATTGGATATATTTAAATAACTAAATGTATAAACTTAACTAGGCAAGAACAAAACTTAATATGCATTAGTACACAAAATAGTTGTCAAAAGTTTGTGAGATAATATACATCAGTATTATGCAATAAAACTTTGGAACAAAATAAAACACATAAGTATACAACATTTGTGAAAAGTTTGTCAAATAACATATGTTTTATTAAACAAGCTTCAAAAGCATAATATATAGAAAAAAAGTTTAAAATATATAAAGATTTAATTACCTTTACGAGGTAATTTTATCTTCCTTACAATTGATAAAATTACTTCTTTCAATAAATAAACATACACTTACACTTTCAATAACTTCTTTGATAATGACTTGTTTACTCTTTGAACCTGTTACAAGAATAATAGATTATCAATATAAAATGTTACAGATTTAAATTATTCTTTTTTTTTTATACTAGAAATGACACATATCCATAATCAACTATCAAGTCATATTTTCAATAATACATTGTAACTTTTCAACTAAATATTCATCTCCATTAAATTAAACTAATAATCCAAAAAAATGCAATATTTCAAGTATGAACATGTGTATTTATATATATTACATGTGTATCTATAAGCATATTCTTCTGTCACCCATGCTAATCAATGTATTCCTTAATCCACTATATACATCAGACCCCCAAGAATCATATATATACCTTTTTTTTATTTAAAACAATTCTTGATAAATAGAAGCACTTAATAGGGGCTCAGAACCAAGTTTGGTTTGATGTTAGGCATGGGAAGTGTCATTCAAAGGATCATTTTTAGGTCTTCTTTAGCGTGGCAGTAGCCAGAGAAGTGGGGTTAATTTTTTTGTGGTTCAGATGGAGGGAGAGGTCATTGAAACCTAAGGTTTCTTGCAAGGTTCTGTTGCTAGGAGCTTAAGCTGATTATAGATTTCGTATCAAGCATTTTAGCAAAAGATGTTGGGGTGGATAAGGAGGACAAGTAGGTCTGGAAGGCTTTAAAAAAGGCATCCTCATCATTGGTTCTGGAAGTACCACTCACAATCTGAGGGCCCTCAATCCCAATAGTGAATTGGTTGTGCCTTGGGCATATGATCAGTTTGATACCTGGTTGAAAGAAGCTCTCCTTGATGGAAGGTAATCATTCAATTACTATATATATACGCTATTCTTTGCCATAAAATCAAGCAACATAAAATGGAGTTGCTCCTATGCATTGAAGCAGCGGCAGTCATTTGTTTTGTTTCATTTTCTGACATTTATATTTACATGTTCGTGTTTAAGATATGAAGACATAAATCACTATGAAGAGAAGGCACCGCATGCCAGAGAGGCCCACCCATGGCCAGAACACTTCTATCCATTGCATGTAGCCATGGGTGCTGCTGGCGAAAATGCAAAAGCCAAACTCATCCATCATAGCTGGAGCCTCGGTACTCTCTCTTATGCCTCTTACCAGTTCACAACAACAGCCACCTGAAATTTCCATCATCAAATCTTGCTGTTCTTCGGTCCTTCCTTTGTGAATAAGTACCGAGACTGTTACTTACATATTAATTCATCCCTGCTTGTATGATTAATATATAGTAACCATTATAAGATTGAAACATGTTATTGGAATTGTCATTGTTATAAGTTGGTATTTACGTTTGATGTTCATTCAACCTCATTGAGAAAAATCAGTTTTCTTAGCTTTTTTTTTTTTGCTTTCATCAACACTTAACCAAACATGACCTAGGTAAATGTACGAGTGGCCCCAAGAATTGACCTAGTTGGCTTCTTGTTTCATGGAAAGGACCTCATGGAATGTGGGGGGAGGGAGGCGGGATTGGGTGGGTGTGTGGGAAGCCATGTGGGAGAAGAGCCTTACCATGGACCGGTTGATGAGAATGAGGATAATCCTTGTGAATTGGTCTTGCATGTACAAACAACAGATAAAATCAACAAAGGCTCAATTTGAAGTATTGCAGTCAATGGGATTCCATATCAAAGAACAGCCATTAAAGGAAAAGGGAAGTCACCAACTCAACGTATTGATGAGGATAGCTTGTTGTGGCTTTCATCAATATTTTGGACTCTTAGCATCAGACTGTTGAGTCTTTGATCAGGGGAGAGAGCTTATACCAAAATTCTAAATATGCAGCCCCTAGGATGAAGGTGTTTGCCATTATCTCAGGCACATGTGAAGCAAGCACCACCTTATTTTCCACTTAGATCATGCCATATGATTGACCAAGAATCTAATCTAAAGCAGCAAGATTTCATGAAAATGTCAGTCATTATTTCATGTCTGAACAAAGTCTAAAATGGGTAACAAGAGGCTGAAATTAATTTGCTCAGATGAGGCTGAAATGGGCATTAAGTGACCAAGAACTTAATTTAAAATAGCAAATTTCATTAAAAGGAATTGGCATACAAGAGGTTGAAATGAATTTGCTCAATGAGGACGATCCCTTAATGCCCCATGCACATGTACCAATCTGAAAATCTCACTCGAAACAACTTTACAGAACTTCCCACTCTTTTCTGGGTAAATGGGAATTTATTCTCTCACCCGGACAAGTAATAGAGACACAAACATTCAGCAACACCCATTATTCTACATTAACAAACACACAATTTAAGGATATTTCTCTTTTGATAAAAGCCATTTTCCTATTGTAAATATAGTAATTTTAAAAGAGACGTGTTTAGCATTCCTAGATTTTATGTAGCATGATTACCAACCAGAAAAGGAAAAGGTTGAATTATGGAATATTTGTTCTCAAAATAAAAATAACTTAGATCTGTAAAATCTGAAAGCATCCAACATGGCATACCATAAACCTAATCAACTATAAATAATTAAAATAAAAATAAAAATATGTAAGTTGCTGTATTTGTGGCTTTTCTATGTTTTTGTGTGGTGTCAGAATTTTCCAATTTATAAAACTTGTAAAAGACAAAACACAAAAATGCTACATCATATATATGTTGAACTGATTTAATAGAAAATCATCACTATCCTGAGATGTGAGTCTTGCTGATTTGGACACAAGTTTAAACAATGTTTTAAAAATTATTTACATAATGTTTTACTTTTATTTTACATGATACCATATATTTAAAAAAATGTAAAACTCAAATACATTCACGCTACTACGAAACCAATTACTGTACCTAATATTCCAAGCTCTTGAAAAACATCCCCAGCCCACAACCAAATCCATTCATAAATCTTACAAGACTGACTATATATGCACTTCTATTAAAAAGCCAAACACCAGAAGTCTATTTATAAAATAAATGTGTCTAATACACATCACAAAAAGCCAATATTTACAGTTACAGAAACATTCTTTAAACACACAGAATCTAACATTTATATCAATGTTTTTTTTTTTTTTTCATTAATACAACCAATCTAAGATCTTTGCGGCTATATTACTGTAAGTAGACATTGTAATAAGATGGAGACTCTAAATATCATCAGTTGAAGAGGTTTCCAACTTTAGAAACAAAATCAATTACGGAGGATGGACTCGGGGGCACGCCCGGCACACCCCGCACACCTTTTCCTTTTTATTAAAGATTACACGCTCTCGGTCTGATTGAATTCCGGTCCAGCCATCAAATTCTTCACCACCACATCCAAGACACTTCTGAAAAAGAATCCTAGCCCTCCATCAACATTTTTCCCCTCTACACGTGTTGGATACGAAGCATATGAGTCAGTTAACTTTGACTCAAGGCACAAGAACAATAATGAATTCCATTACTCTGATGGATGACTTGGACCCATTCCTTAGGGTCTGATTGGAACCCACCCAATCAAACAATTAATTGATTCTGGTACTAAAGGTTTCCGTCACTAACAGTAACAAATTTCCTCAAAATCCTCATGCAGATTAATCCAAAGAATGGATTTGAAGATTCCGTGTCTCATTCTCACTTAGATACAAACAGAAAAATCATTCCTTTTTTTTTTCTCTCTCTCGTTTTTTAGAAGGGATGAAGATTATGCGGTAGTATATCTCAAATAAAATCTGTACCTATCGTTCTCACACAAATACATATTAAAAATCATTCCTTTTTTCTTGTTTTCCACTTGTTTTTATGGAGTTGATCGTGTGTTTGGTTCAGATTAAAAAATCAATTAATCTACAGGTTTTTTCTTTTATGCTAGAACTTTAAACCTAAGTTTTTCTTCCCTACAACTCAAAAAAACACAATTCATAAAAACCATAATACAAAAATGTTGAAACAATCAATATAATGACATTAATAAAAGAAAAAAGATGATAGATCTATGAGATTTTGGCTTACCTAGGAGTCCACAAAGAGAAGAATGTCGGTTGTGAGCGTGTTGACTATGGGTGAGAGAAAAGCTAGAAGAAGATTATGATTTTAATTATATATAGGGTTTGTATACTGAGATTTTTTGGATTGTGGGTGTCATGTGGAAACAATGGGCTTTTTATATATTGGCCTTCATTATTAATTCTAAAAGTGGGCTCAAGTAGGCTCATTAAGTTATAATACTTAAAAAAAATTATTTTATATGATGTCACTTCCCGAAAAATGACACTATTAATATAAAATTAACATCATCTAACTACCTCAATGGAAGATTTTTAATATGATGTGTCACCTTTATTAATTATAAACCCTATGGTGTCATTATTTTAAAAGTGACACCATAAATAGTGACACCATAAATTATTTTTGTAGTAGTGTTAAGAATATCTTTATGTGGAGGGGTTTCCAATTTCTCATCTTTCTTAGTTTTCTCCTCAATATCACCCTTCATTCTCATCTCATTTTGGTCAATTTCATCCCATCCATTGTTTTCTATGACCCATATTTTCACTTGTAATATGTTAATGAATATATCACACATATCTTATTCAAAATCACTAAAAAAAAAATGAAATATTCAATGAGATTGCAACTATAACTTACATTCTCATTTGCATATCACCATTTTTTTTCAATCTTCGTTTCCTATCCAATACTTCATCATCTCCCAAGCAGTAATCGGGAGAAGGTCGAGTATATAGCGATAGAAATTTCTCTTCAACGATATATGCTCGTGGTAGAATAGCTACGAGTATATTTTGAACAAGATATATAGTTAGTCAAAAATTATATTAAAAAAAATCGTATTCACTATGATGTAAATTAATTACAAGGAATTACATAAAAACAATAAGCAACGCAAACCCACTTTGTGTTTTTTCTTAAACTCTTCAATCCCGTGCAAAGATAACAACACAAATTTCTGCCTAATTCATCTTCTTTATTGAATCGATGTCTTCCACAAGATGTAAGAAAGAAGATTCACAAAAGCTTCATTGTTGGCACAATAATGCACCCAACAAATAATATAAAATGAACTTGGAAATCATTCCCACCTTCTCTATTCTCCATAATTTGATTTTCTTACATAACTAATGACAATCACCCATTTTTATGAAAATATTTTTTTTTTACACAAATCATTTTTATTACTAACATCTTTATTCATATCAATTTTCAATGCTCTTGCCTTCAATCCCATAATAAATTCAACATCAATTGGAGACTATTTAATACAAGTGTTATACACTTTTAAACATGTAAGAGTTTGGATTGAAACTATTTACCAACCAAAGACACAAGCCATGATTGATTTTGTTACATTGAAGTTGCAAGATGAAAGGTGAATCTCAATAATGGACTACATCTAGAGAGGAGGGGGTGAATAGGTGTTGTTGAATTATAAAAGAAAAAATTTCCAACAAAGATTACCTAACCTTGGAATTTCTCAATGTCAATAAACATCTTTTCCAACAACTTTTCAACAAAGCATAAAATCCACAAGCAAGTATGTATACACCAATACTTTCCCAACAATTTATAAATGTAATTCACATGCAAATGCTTCAACAATCCTCAAAATTAATTCAAAAGAACAATTATCTCCTTAAATCATTTCAATTTACTACAATATATCATTACCAAAATGAATAGAAAAATTATTGAAGATATTCCATGGATAATCACACTTATATCAGCTCATATTTCTTCAATTCAACATATATGTCCAAGTACCCAATGATATCAAAAACTGAAAATAAATCAAACGGTAGAGTGAGAGAAAGAAACAATTTACACTGAATTTTAACGTGAAAAACCCCCAAAGAAATAAAAAACCAAGGGCCTACAACTGATCGAAAACATCCACTATGAAAAATAAAAACTGAATACAAGGTTTTACTTAGCTCAAGCCAACTAATCCTTCCTGGACCACTTGACTAGTACCTTTCATTTCAATTTCTCACCTTCTTCTTTTGGAGCACACTTGGAGTCCACAACAAGCTTGATCTCGACCTCTTCTTGAATCCACAAAAGAAGAAAATGAGTTTTTACCCAAACCCAAATAGAATGAGAGATGAATGTTTAAGGAATTAACCCATTTTTCTTTTAAGAAAATCCATTTAAAAATTTTCTTGGAAAACTTGGATGAGATTTTCTTAGTATGCAGACACCCTCAAAATGGTAAGGAATGAGGAACTCTTTCTCATGGTTGTGGCAATCTTTTTTAACCAGAAATGGGAGAAGTTTGTATTTAAAAAGAAAAAGAAACACTTAATCTGATGGCTGAAATTTGATCTTAAAAACAGGCTAGTTGGATCATTTACCCTTGCACTTGGATCGATCCAAAAATAGGGGGACAAAAGCCTTTTAGCAAAAATATTTCTCCTAGCTTTCTTAACTCTTTTAAAGATGAAAAATAAGGTTGATTCACATTCATTCAACACACACTCGGTTACAAACCTCGGTCTCTTAGAAAATCCAAAATCTTAATCTTCAGAGGTCAAGTAGTCAGAAAAAGAATTGGAAAACCGAGTTAGGGGGGAATTAGGAATTTTGTTTGGAATTGCCAACCTAACTAAACACTTACAATTTCCCCATTTGAAAATTCTTGGACAAAACCCTTTACAACACGAATGAGTACAAGTAAGTCCCACCCAACTCTCATACAAGGCCACTCATTCACTCACTCACACTAAAGATACTACAACACTTGCAATTAAATATCAAGAAAACCATTAGTAGCACCTGCATGTATTAACAAAAAACTCCACAAGTTTCAAATGAATTATCACAAGAATATCCACATATATCGACTTTCAAACATAGAACAATATCCATTCAAAATGATCACATGTCTAAAGATAGCAAGCATGCATTCAATACGATGTCAAATATCCATAGATACAAAAAATGATCATGATCATCATATTAAGTATCTACAAAAAAAAAAAAAAAAAAAAAAAAACACCTAATCACGATCAACATCAAGTATCCAGTATAGCAACATCCATGTATAATGTCTCCCTCTTTTTGTTCCAACAAGAGACAAAGGTCACCTATGAGCTGTCTAAAACTAGCAAAGTATCCAAAACTAGAAAACCAATCATGATACCATAATTAAGTTGTCCTAAAAGATAACTAGCTGTAAACAAGGCTATGAGACATGCATGTGGACAAAATTTTCAAGAGCTTGCAGCTGATCCATGTTGCATAGCATTTGTCCATCAATTAGAGATAACCTATTTTCCATATGAGATTGAAGTTGGGAAATCTACTCAAAAAACAAAGTGGATTGAGTAGAATTTTTCTCATCTAATGCATCAAACCTAGCACAAAGTTGAGCTAGGACACTTGATCCTACAACTGAATCTGAGTCACTTTCACCAATTTTGATCTTAGTTCTATGACAACAAACTTTCTTCCTAGGACCAAGGGCACCCTCAATCTGTCCCTGGCTTTGATTCCAAGATGAGGTATTAATAGGACCCATTGGTTTGACAAATGAAAATTTTATATGAAATTCCACCCTGGCTCTTTGGAAAATTTTTGTGATTAAAATGCCAAAGAGAAGAACCTCTTTCTCAGACATGGAAGAATCTCCTCGAACAATCATTTCATCTATGATGCAAGAGGCTAGGTTGATGGGTTCCCAATGAAGAATTCGGGACAAGAGAATGCATCATTTCTTACAAATATCTGCTCGGTGAGAGGAATGATAAACTAAAAATGTCAGAAAAGTTGCCAACACCTATGAAAGACGAGATATGCTACCAATGTGAATAACTAAGCCTAATTAACCACAAACCTTTCCCCATAAATAAACAAAAACTCCATTCAACAGCTCAAAAGTGAATTCCAATTCACTCACAGAGGGTGCATCAACCAATGAGATGCCTAAGACTTTAGCAATCACCTCTGGAGTTACCTTAACAACAATTTCAAAGAGATAGGATTTAAGATAGGACTCATCTAGGTCATGTTCAATAATATTCGAATAAAACATACGGACAATAGGAGCACACATAGTCCCAATGAAACATGCTAGAGGAAGCCAATCTAGTTTTGCAAATAGTGTTGAAATTGGTGTGTCGTTAAATGAGTTTAGATATAGTTGTGTCTTAAGAATAAGAGATCTGTGACAATAAACCTTGGTGTACAAGTCTCTACAAAACTTTGTTGGGAAAGCATTGAAAGGAATCCCATCAATAGGAGTTTTCGTGGAAGCCTTAGGGATAATGGGAGGTTGGACAGGTGGATTAATAGGTAAATGCTCGTATTGATCACCGTCGCGGGTCCTAGAAGATGACCCTTTAATAGGAGCTTTGCTCCCACGACCTTTTGGAGGCATAGCTTTGAAGACACATACATTGAAGATCGGTAGAGCAGGGAAAATCGAACATTTTTTCGAAAATATTTTTTGGACAAAATTGTTGAATGAACACCAAATTGTTGAATGAACACAAATATCTCTGGATCTTGGCTCTATCCATCATCTCATCCATTTCGGATGTGACTACTTTCCATGCTTTGATGCAGGCTGACCATCACTCACTTTTCTATCTCTTTGTCTTATTCTATTCTTATTTTATCCCTCCATTTCACTCTATCTCATCTGATTTCATTCTTTTTTCATTCTGCTCGATGTTTGACATGGGTTCAGCATCCGCACTTTATTCTTGCTTATTCAACGTGACCATTCATTTATCATCACTTTTCGTGTGGGGACCCCTAGGTCCGGGACTCATGACGTTTTCTACGCATTGCATCTCATGCACGAGGGGTATGGGGATCATTATATCATTGGGATCTTTGAGCCTAGTTTCATTTCATTTCTTTCACCCTATTACCTTAGCCTACGTTACGTCCCGTGTTTGAAGACCACCCTGAGGCCATTACTTCACATTGTGTTTGATAGCTCACACGTGGGCAATACTCGAGCTTGGTCGAAGATTATTTCTCGGAGCATGATGGATGGGGAGTTGAGATGATGATTTACACTGGGGCATGCCC